>NW_017203338.1:0-18849 GCF_001704415.2 Capra hircus | reverse complement strand
GGCTCCACTAGAGCTCTCCTGCTCCAGAGCAAAGGTTAACAGTACACAGGTAGGTCTTTCAGGAAAATTCTTGGCTTGGACAGGATCTCACCCTGTTTGTGAACCTGCATACCCAACAGGGGCCACAGAGCACCTGTTTCAGTAAAGTGGGCCCTGAAAGGGTGCAGCCTAGCAAGAGCTTGAAAATCCATTCAATTGCTGTTTTTGTACCTCTGACAGAGCGAGCTTGGCTCCACCCTTTGGCAGTGAGGAGAAAAGAGGCATGACACCCTCCCCAAGGGGACATGGGGCCTACTTCGAGAGGAAAGGCCCCTTGTGGAGATGAGGCCAGGAAGGCACACAGTCGTGTCAAACACACTCCCACTGCTTGCTTCTTCAGGGGCACTCCCGCTATCAGCTAGGAATGTCTTTGCAATGATCACAAAGGGAAGGGGAGATACAGGGCCCTGCTTCTGGACCTCCGGTGCTCTGAGCAAATCTCGAGGTCTCCCGTTGTTGGTCAAGGTCAAGGTCAAGGTCAAGTTCAAGTTCAAGGTCAAGTTGAAGTTCAAGGTCAAGGTCAAGTTCAAGTTCATGGTAAAGGTCAAGTTCAAGTTCAGGTTCAAGTTCAAGGTCAAGTTCAAGGCCAAGTTCAAGTTCAAGGTCAAGGTCAACTTCAAGTTCTAGCTCAAGGTCAAGTTCAGGGTCAAGTTCAAGGTTAAGGTTAAGTTCAAAGTCAAGTTCAATGTCAAGGTCAAGGTCAAGGTCAAGTTCAAATTCAAGGGCAAGGCAAGGCCCAGCCCAAGGCCAAGGCAAGGGCAGGGCAACGCCAAGGGCAAGGCCAAGGCCCAGGCCAAGGCAAAGGCCAAGGCCACCAAAGCGAAGCCCAAACCCCGTAACGCCTGACAAAAGGCAGAAGCCACTAGGTCCCTGCGCAGAGGAAGCCACTAAAGCAGCAAGGCCACAGAGCTCCCCGACTCCCATTCCCACAGGAAGATATGAGGACAAAGGGCCTCATCCCAGCACAGCACCTGCTCCCACCACCACCCAACCCCGGCCCCCGCCCCCCCACAGCACGCCCCCTGAAACAACACTGTCTTCCTGGAAAAGAGAACGGAGAAGCCATGCGTGTGCCAAAGGAGCAAGATGAACGAACGATGCCAGGCCCTCCGAATTTGGGCACACCTGATGCCTCGGAATCCCGGGCCTGGCCGATGGGTCCCCGCCGTTCTCGGGTGGAGGGGGGTCAACACGTTGGCCGAGAGCCCTTGCCCAGGCCACCCGCAAATCCCCTGAGATGTGATCCGACCACAGGGACCGAGGGCAAACGTACTGCTTGAGGTGCTGGAGGAGCCGGACGAAGCCATGGTGGGAGAGGCACACGGGCACGCTGCAGACTGCTGGCCGAGTGGGCGGGGACCCAGCAGCTCAGGACTCTGGAAAGCGGGAGGCGGCTCCACCCCCATTGACGTCAATAAGGTTTGGGTGGGTAGATGGAGGGGGCCGCCCCTGGCCTCTTTCCAAGCAGAGACCATGGACGGAGTCCCGTGGAGTGAGTGGGCTTTTCCCGGGCACGGCTGTGCCCCGGACCGCCAAGATCCCCGTTGGGGTGGGCGGGCAGTTCGGGGGCTTTGGTTTGTGGCCCTCCCTCTCAGCGGGGGGTGGGATCAATCCCGGGTGGATCAATCAGGGGCCCTCAGCAGTGCCAAGGGAGCTCACCGCCCAGGAAACGCCCCTAGGTCCCTTTGAATTGGCCACCAACGCCCCCTTTCCCAGCCTGCCTTGCTCTGGGATTTCCCGCCTTTTCACATTCCACAGGTCCCTGGGCCTCGACTGTCCCCCGCTGGCTCCTCTGAGGCATTCTGGAACACCAGACGCTCTCTCCAGCGCCTCCACCTAGATCCCTCGCTGTCCTCGCCTCTGTTTCCCCCCTGCCCCCTCCCCAACTCCTCCGTGGGCTCTTGGCGTCCATTCCCTACAGCAGTCCCAGAGTGCCACCCCCGAGGGCTTTGAGTTGCCTGGAGCCCAAGGCTCCGGCCAGAGCCCTGAGGGGCCAGCGTCTGGACTGGCAGCTAATGCCATTTGGGGCTTTTCTCACGTGGAGCCTGAGGCCCGCATATCCACGGGCAACCCCCCAGCGCGAGTGCCCTGGAGATACCCGACCAAGGGGACAGTGTATCCCCTACTGTGGGGAATGAGGTTCCTGTTTTCCCTGCACTGGTTCGACTTTCAGGCCGAGGATCGATCACACCATGGTGGCAAGTGGAATAGCCCTGAGAGAAAGCCTCATGGGAAGACTCGAGGGAAAGCCACAGATCCCTTGATCCACGGGACGGGAAGCGTGACACTGCTGCTACCGCTCAGGAGGAAAGCGCACGTGCATGACCCCACTCGAGCCGAGGACTGACGCCACTTGGGAGACTCCAGAAGTACGCCAAGATCCATGTCAGCACTGGAGAGCAATCCTCAGATTCCGGTCCCGACTCCACACAAGGTCTTAGGCCCCGGCATCGACAGGAGAGGAATCCTGAGAGGGCCCCTAGCACCTCGCATGGGGACTGGCCTTTCCTGAGGTCACCAGAGCGGGTCCCTGAGATCTCTGTCAAAACTCGAGAGCACCTGCCGCAACTCGAGAAAATCCAGGAGGTTCTCCCCTCCAGGCGAGATGAGGCCCATTTCCGCTGAGGCGTCTCGAGGCTAATCACACTTAACCTCTGGAACTTCCAAAGGGTCCTTCACACCCTTGCTGCAACTCAAGAAGTTCCCCGACATACCCGTCTCCACTCGAGAGGAAGCAGGAGAGTCCCGCCCACATCCAGAGGAGCCCCGTTTCCTCCTCCTAGCTCGAGAGGAGGGATCCTTTCCCTGCGTGGTCGGGAAAGAAATGCCAGCGTTCCCGTCGCATCTCAAGAGGAGGCGCTCTCCACAGGAAAGGCGAGAGGAACTCCAGGGTCGTGCCACCATTCCCAGAGTCCCCCAGATGTCTCCGTGCATTCCAGGGAAACTTGTTTTCCCTGCACTGCCTCGGCTTTCAAGCCGAGGATTGACTCACACCACGGTGGCACGTGGGACAGCCCTGTGGGAAAGCCTCGTGGGACAGCCCTGTGGGAAAGCCTCGAGGGAAAGCCACAGATCCCTTGATCCACGCGAAGGGAAGCGTGACACTGCTCCTACAGCTCGGCAGGAAAGCCCATGTGCCTGCCCCCACTCTGACGAGGACTGACTCCCCTGGGGAGACTCTAGAAGTACCCCTAGATCCATGTCAGCACTGGAGAGGAATCCTCAGATTCCGGCAACGACTCAACACAAGGACTTAGGAACCAGCATCAAAGGGAGAGGAATCCTAAGAGGCCCCCGAGCAACTCGCGTGAGGACTGGCCTTCCCTGAGGCCACCAGAGAGGGTCCTTGTGGTCCCCGTCCTACGTGGAAAGCACCTGCCGCAACTCGAGTAAATCCAGGAGTTTATCTCATTCAGGCGAGATGAGGACCATTTCCGCTGAGGCGTCTCGAGGCTAATCACACCTAACCTCTGGAACTTCCAAAGGGTCCTTCACACCCTTGCTGAAACTCAAGAAGTTCCCCGACATACCCGTCTTCACTCGAGACGAAACACGAGAGTCCCGCCCACATCCAGAGGAGCCCCGATTCCGCCTCCTAGCTCGAGAGGAGGGATTCTTTCCCTGTGTGGTCGGGAAAGGATTCCTGGCGTTCCCGCGCATCTCAACAGGAGGCACTTTCCACAGGAAAGGCGAGAGGAACTTCAGGGTCGTGCCACCATTCCCACAGTTCCCCAGATGTCTCAGTCCATTCCAGGGAAACCTGTTTTCCCTGCACTGCCTCGAATTTCAAGCCGAGGATCGACTCACACCACGGTTGTACGTGGGATCGCCCTGTGGGAAAGCCTCGTGGGAAAGCCTCTTGGGAAAGCCTCGAGGGAAAGCCACAGATCCCTTGATCCACTCGACGGGAAGAATGAAACTGCTGCTACAGCTCGGGAGGAAAGCGCACGTGCATGCCCCCACTCGAGACGAGGACTGACTCCCCTGGGGAGACACCAGAAGTACCCCAAGATCCATGTCAGCACTTGAGAGGAATCCTCAGGTTCCGGCAGCGACTCCACACAAGGTCTTAGGCCCCGACATTGACGGGAGAGGAATCCCGAGAGGCCCCCCGAGCAACTCGCATGGGGAGAGACCTTTCCTGAGGCCACCAGAGCGGGTCCCTGAGGTCCCCGTCATAAGTCGAGAGCACCTGCCGCAACTCGAGAAAATCCAGGAGGTTCTCCCCTCCAGGCGAGATGAGGCCCATTTCCGCTGAGGCGTCTCGAGGCTAATCACACCTAACCTCTGGAACTTTCAAAGGGTCCTTCACACCCTTGCTGCAACTCAAGAAGTTCCCCCACATACCGTCTCCACTCCAGAGGAAGCATGAGAGTCCCGCCCACATCCAGAGGAGCCCCGTTTCCGCCTCCTAGCTTGAGAGGAGGGATCCTTTCCCTGCGTGATCGGGAACAATTTCCCGGCGTTCCCGTCGCATCCCAAGAGGAGGCGCTCTCCACAGGAAAGGCGAAGGAATTCCAGGGTCGTGACACCATTCCCAGAGTCCCCCAGATGTCTCCGTGCATTACAGGGAAACCTGTTTTCCCTGCACTGCCTCGGCTTTCAAGCCGAGGATCGACTCACACCACGGTGGCACGTGGGACAGCCCTGTGGGAAAGCCTCGTGGGAAAACCTCGTGGGAAAGCCTCGACGGAAAGCCACAGATCCCTTGATCCACGCGAAGGGAAGCGTGACACTGCTCCTACAGCTCGGCAGGAAAGCCCAAGTGCATGCCCCCAATCTGACGAGGACTGACTCCCCTGGGGAGACTCTAGAAGTACCCCTAGATCCTTGTCAGCACTGGAGAGGAATCCTCAGATTCCGGCAACGACTCCACACAAGGACTTAGGCCCCGGCATCAACGGGAGAGGAATCCTAAGAGGCCCCCGAGCAACTCGCATGGGGACTGGCCTTCCCTGAGGCCACCAGAGCGGGTCCCTGTGGTTGCCGTCCTACGTGGAAAGCACCTGCCGCAACTCGAGAAAATCCAGGAGGTTCTCCCCTCCAGGCGAGATGAGGCCCATTTCCGCTGAGGCGTCTCGAGGCTAATCACACCTAACCTCTGGAACTTCCAAAGGGTACTTCACACCCTTGCTGCAACTCAAGAAGTTCCCCGACATACCCGTCTTCACTTGAGAGGAAACACGAGAGTCCCGCCCACATCCAGAGGAGCCCCGTTTCTGCCTCATAGCTCGAGAGGATTGATTCTCTCCCTGTGTCGTCGGGAAAGGATTCCTGGCGTTCCCGCGCATCTCAACAGGAGGCGTTCTCCACAGGAAAGGCGAGAGGAAATCCAGGGTCGTGCCACCATTCCCAGAGTTCCCCCAGATGTCTCAGTCCATTCCAGGGAAACCTGTTTTCCCTGCACTGCGTCGAATTTCAAGCCGAGGATCGACTCACACCACGCTGGTACGTGGGACAGCCCTGTGGGAAAGCCTCGTGGGAAAGCTTCTTGGGAAAGCCTCGAGGGAAAGCCACAGATTCCTTGATCCACGCGAAGGGAAATGTGACACTACTCCTACAGCTCGGGAGGAAAGTGCACGTGCATGCCCCCACTCGAGACGAGGACTGACACCCCTGGGGAGAGTCCAGAAGTACCCCAAGATCCATGTCAGCACTGGAGAGGAATCCTCATGTTCCGGAAACGAATCCACACAAGGTCTTAGGAACCGGCTTCGACAGGAGAGGAATCCTGAGAGGCCCCCGAGCAACTCGCATGGGGACTGGCCTTTCCTGAGGCCAACAGAGCGGGTCCCTGAGGTCACCGTCGTCAGTCGAGAGCACCTGCCGCAACTCGAGAAAATCCAGGAGGTTCTCCCCTTCAGGCGAGTTGAGGCCCATTTCCGCTGAGGCGTCTCGAGGCTAATCACACCTAACCTCTGGAACTTTCAAAGGGTCCTTCACACCCTTGCTGCAACTCAAGAAATTCCCCACATACCGTCTCCACTCCAGAGGAAGCACGAGAGTCCCGCCCACATCCAGAGGAGCACCGTTTCCGCCTCCTAGCTTGAGAGGAGGGTTCCTTTCCCTCCGTGATCGCGAAAATTTCCCGGCGTTCCCGTCGCATCCCAAGAGGAGGCGCTCTCCACAGGAAAGGCGAGAGGAATTCCAGGGTCGTGACACCATTCCCAGAGTCCCCCAGACGTCTCCGTGCATTCAAGGGAAACCTGTTTGCCCTGCTCTGCCTCGGCTTTCAAGCCGAAGATCGACTCACACCACGGTGGCACGTGGGACAGCCCTGTGGGAAAGCCACGTGGGAAAGCCTCTTGAGAAAGCCTCGTGGGAAAGCCTCGAGGGAAAGCCACAGATCCCTTGATCCACGCGAATGGAAGCGTGACACTGCTCCTACAGCTCGGCAGGAAAGCCCAAGTGCATGCCCCCAATCTGACGAGGACTGACTCCCCTGGGGAGACTCTAGAAGTACCCCTAGATCCATGTCAGCACTGGAGAGGAATCCTCAGATTCCGGCAACGACTCCACACAAGGACTTAGGCCCCGGCATCAACGGGAGAGGAATCCTAAGAGGCCCCCAAGCAACTCGCATGGGGACTGGCCTTCCCTGAGGCCACCAGAGCGGGTCCCTGTGGTCCCCGTCCTACGTGGAAAGCACCTGCCGCAACTCGAGAAAATCCAGGATGTTCTCCCCTCCAGGCGAGATGAGGCCCATTTCGCTGAGGCGTCTCGAGGCTAATCACACCTAACCTCTGGAACTTCCAAAGGGTCCTTCAAACCCTTGCTGCAACTCAAGAAGTTCCCCGACATAACGTCTCCACTCGAGAGGAAGCACTAGAGTCCCGCCCACATCCAGAGGAGCCCCGTTTCCGCCTCATAGCTCGAGAGGAGGGACAATTTCCCTGCATGTTCCGGAAAGAATTCCCGGCGTTCCCTTCGCATCTCAAGAAGAGGCGCTCTCCACTGGAAAGGCAAGAGAAACTCCAGTGTCGTGCCACCATTCCCAGGGTCCCCCAGATGTCTCAGTCCATTCCAGGGAAACCTGTTTTCCCTGCACTGCCTCTACTTTCAAGCCGAGGATCGACTCACACAACGGTGGCACGTGGGACAGCCCTGTGGGAAAGCCTCGAGGGAAAACACCTAATCCCTTGATCCACGCCAAAGGAAGCGTGACACTGCTGCTAAAGCTCTGGAGGAAAGCGCACCTGCATGCCCCCCTTGAGACGAGGACTGACTCCCCTGGGGAGACTCCAGAAGTACCCCAAGATCCATGTCAGCACTGGAGAGGAATGCTCAGGTTCCGGCACCGACTCCACACAAGATCTTAGGACCCGGCATCTACGGTGAGGAATCCCGAGAGGCCCCCGAGCAACTCGCATGGGGACTGGCCTTTCTTGAGTCCACCTGAGCGGGTCCCTGAGGTCCCCGTCGTAATTCGAGAGCACCTGCCACAACTCGAGAAAATCCAGGGGTTCTCCCCTCCAGGCGAGATGAGGCCCATTTCCGCTCAAGCGTCTCGAGGCTAATCACACCTAACCTCTGGAACTTCCAAAGGGTTCTTCACACCCTTGCTGCAACTCAAGAAGTTCTCCGACATACCCGTCTCCACCGGAGAAGAAGCACGAGAGTTCAGCCCACATTCAGAGGATCCCCGTTTCCGCCTCCTAGCTCGAGAGGAGGGATCCTTTCCCTGCGTGGTGGGGAAAGAATTTCCGGCGTTCCCGTTGCATCTCAAGAGGAGGCGCTCTCCACAGGAAAGGCGAGAGGAACTCCAGGGTTGTGCCACCATTCCCAGAGTCCCGCAGGTGTCTCACTCCATTCCAGGGAAACCTGTTTTCCCTGCACTGCCTCGACTTTCAAGCCGCAGATCGACTCACACCACAGTGGCACGTGGGACAGCCCTGTGGGAAAGCCTCGTGGGAAAGCCTCGTGGAAAATCCTCGAGGGAAAGACACTGATCCCTTGATCCACGTGAAGGGAAGCGTGACACTGCTGCTAGAGCTCGGGAGGAAGCGCACGTGCATGCCCCCACTCGAGACAAGGACTGACTCCCCTGGGGAGACTAGAGACGTACCCCAAGATCCATGTCAGCACTCGAGAGGAATCCTCAGGGTCCGGCACCAATTCCACACAAGATCATAGGCCCCGGCATCGACGGTAGGGGAATCCCGAGAGGCCCCGGAGCAACTCGCATGGGGACTGGCCTTTCCTGAGGCCACCAGAGCGGGTCCCTGAGGTCCCCATCGTAAGTCGAGAGCACTTGCCGCAACTCGAGATAATCCAGGAGGTTTCCCCCTCCAGGCGAGATGAGGCCCATTTCCGCTGAGGCGTCTCGAGGCTGATCACATCTAACATCTGGAACTTCCAAAGGGTCCTTCACGCCCTTGCTGCAACTCAAGAAGTTCCCCGACATACCCATCTCCACTCGAGAGGAAGCACGAGAGTCCCGCCCACATCCAGAGGAGCCCCGTTTCCGCCTCCTAGCTCGAGAGGAGGGATCCTTTCCCTGCGTGGTGGGGAAAGAATTCCCCGCGTTCCCGACGGATCTCAAGAGGAGGCGCTCTCCACAGGAAAGGCGAGAGGAACACCAGGGTCGTGCCACCATTCCCCGAGTCCCCTAGATGTTTCAGTCCATTCCAGGGAAACCTGTTTTCCCTGCACTGCCTCGACTTTCAAGCCGAGGTTCGACTCACACCACGGTGGACGTGGGACAGCCCTGTGTGAAAGCCTTGTGGGAAAGCCTCCTGGGAAAGCCTCGAGGGAAAGCCACTGATCCCTTGATCCACGCGAAGGGAAGCGCGACACTGCTGCTACAGCACGGGAGGAAAGCGCACGTGCATGCCCCCACTCCAGACGAGGACTGACTCTCCTAAGGAGACTCCAAAAGTACCCCAAGATCCATGTCAGCACTGTAGAGGAATCCTCAGGTTCCGGCACCGATTCCACACAAGATCTTAGGCCCCGTCATCGACCGGAGAGGAATCCCGAGAGGACTCCGAGCAACTATGATGGGGCCTGGCCTTTCCTGAGGCCACCAGAGCGGGTCCCTGAGGTCCCCGTCGTAAGTCAAGAGCACCTGCCGCAACTCGAGAAAATCCAGGAGGTTCTCCTCTCCAGGCGAGATGAGGCCCATTTCCGCTGAGGCGTCAACAGGCGAATCACACCTAACATATGGAACTTCGAAAGGGTTCTTCACACTCTTGCCGCAACTCAAGAAGTTCCCCGACATACCCGTCTCCACTCGAGAGGAAGCACGAGAGTCCCGCCCACATCCAGAGGAGCCCCGTTTCCGCCTCCTAGCTCGAGAGGAGGGATCCTTTCCCTGCGTGGTCGGGAAAGAATTCCCGGCGTTTCCGTCGCATCTCAAGAGGAGGCGCTCTCGACAGGAAAGGTGAGAGGTACACCAGGGTCGTGCCACCCTTCCCAGAGTCCCCCAGATGTCTCAGTCCATTCCAGGGAAACCTGTTTTCCCTGCACTGCCTCGAGTTTCAAGCCGAGTACGACTCAACCACGATGGCACTTGGGACAGCCCTGTGGGAAAGCCTCGAGGGAAAGCCCCTGATCCCTTGATCCACGCGAAGGGAAGCGTGACACTGCTGCTACAGCTCGGGAGGAAAGCGCACGTGCATGCCCCCACTCGAGACGAAGACTGACTCCCCTGGGGAGACTTAGAAGTACCCCAAGATCCATGTCAGCACTGGAGAGGAATCCTCAGGTTCCGGCACCAACTCCACACAAGATCTTAGGCCCCGGCATTGACGGGAGAGGAATCCCGAGAGGCCCCCAGCAACTCGCATGGGGACTGGCCTTTCCTGAGGCCACCAAAGGGGTCCCTGAGGTCCCCGTCGTAAGTCGAGAGCACCTGCCGCAACTCGAGAAAATCCAGGAGGTTCTCCCCTCCAGGCGAGATGAGGCCCATTTCCGCTGAGGCGATTCGAGGCTAATCAAAACCATCCTCTGGAACTTCCAAAGGGTCCTTCACACCCTTGCTGCAACTCAAGAAGTTCCCCCACATACCCGTCTCCACTCGAGAGGAAGCAGGAGAGTCCCGCCCACATACCAGAGGAGTCCCGTTTCCGCCTCCTAGCTCGAGAGGAGGGATGCTTTCCCTGCGTGGTCGGGAAAGAATTCCCGGCGTTCCCGTCGCATCTCAAGAGGAGGCGCTCTCCACAGGAAAGGCGAGAGGAACTCCAGGGTCGTGCCACCATTCCCAGAGTCCCCCAGATGTCTCAGTCCATTCAAGGGAAACCTGTTTTCGCTGCACTGCCTCGACTTTCAAGCCGAGGATCGCCTCACACCCCGGTGGCACGTGGGACAGCTCTGTGGTAAAGCCTCGTGGGAAAGCCTCAAGTGAAAGCCACAGATCCCTTGATCCACGCGAAGGGAAGTGTGACACTGCTGCTACAGCTCTGGAGGAAAGCGCACGTGCATGCCCCCCTCGACACGAGGACTGACTCCCCTGGGGAGACTCCAGAAGAACCCCGATGCCGGGAGCCAGTGTGAGGAATCCCGCCCGTGACAAGGTCATGAGGAAGGAAGCTGACATACGCAAGGCGTGCTCAGACTTCAGGGATCCCTCTGGAAATTCCTAAGCATGTACCCCAACAAAAATCTGCCGGCTTTTGTGCTCTGCTTTTCCACTCTTCTGACATTTTCTGGAAAAAGTCAATTCAGGGCTTTAGTCTTCTGCATTTGAAAGAGTGTTTCAATCCAAAAAACCCCTCCGATGGCTTTCTAGCCTGCCTGCAGGACTCTGCGAGTGTGATTGTTTGAGGCCTCCTGACCGCAGGAGGCACAGGAAGCTTAAAACATCCTAGGAATGTAGGGGCTTCCGAGGAGTCAAAATCTTTAGAATAGGACTGATTAAAAGTTTCATTTGTTGAGTCAATGCTTGCTGCCAAATTTTCATATCCTTTATTTTTAGATATAGTTGGTATATAGAAAAACAAGTAGTAGACCTGGTATTAGCAACATTAGATCTTCGAGTTACGTACCTTCTTTGTTATATCCCACTGCACCTTTGTTCTATAGAGATGTAACTTTAATGCTTTAAGGAGATGCAAATTAAAGAAAAACACTTCAGGGGAAACAAAATCAACATTCATTAAGGAAGAGAGATAAAAAGTGTTAACAAGCTTCTTGGCCAGAAGATAATGTAAATCACCTGAGACCTTTTGTATACAAAATGATGTATAGAAAGAGTCTGGGCTGCGAACGCTACATAATTCTGTGTTACCCATTGATCTCCATGTTTTATCAAAAGTATAAAAGGCCTTCTGAACAATAAAGGATGGGGGCCAGGGGCCAGGGGCCAGTTTCTCGGACCAGTTTCTCGAACTAGTCTCTCGGCCTGGTTTCTTGGGACTCTGGCTCCCCCCATGTCTCTCTCTTTCTCCTCTTCTCTCCCCTTTCCTCTCTCTGCTCTTTACTTTAACTTCAGGCTGAATCTCCATCTGGGGCGCGGAGGCTCGCCAGGTCTACTTACTTGCCCCGGCTGTTAAGACCCGCACGAAAGGGAGCTTAAGGCGAGGCACCCTTAGATATTCAAGCGGGCGCCGGTGGCCCAACGTAGATGGTGCAAATTCCTTGTCTGGAATTTTATTGGCCTTCCGCGTAAACCAAGCTATTCAGCCCTCTTCCTCCACTTAACCTTCTTACTACACTATAGTTTCTTAATCTAATCTTACATTAATAAACAAACAAGTCTTTCCACGCCAACGCCGTCCACCCTTCGAGTTCCCTGGATCCACCGGGGCTGGACCCCGGCAAGTGGCGCCCGGAACAGGCTATTCGAAGGTAGGTTCCTCGGAGCAAAAGCTCCCCCCGGAGCACTCTCTGCTGCTCCCCCCGGAGCACTCTCCGTTGCTCCCCCCGGAGCACTCTCTGTTGCTCCCCCCGGAGTGACTTAATCACTCCCCCCGGAGTACTTTCGGGTACTCCCCCAGTGTTGAGTGTTCGGGACGGCTAGGACCCCACTCAGGGTGCCGCGGACCCCCCTGTAGGATAGACAGGGTGAGGAGGAGTGGGAAGTGTTCAAGGGTTTAAGAGAAACCTGGTGCTCTAGAGGTTGAAAAGAAACCTGCTATCTTAGGGTTTAAAACAAAACCCCCCTTGGCTAAGGTAAAACCTTTTTGTCAAGGCAGACTTTTCTATAACTCTTAATTTTCTGACATGGATAACAATGACTCAAAACAATGACACCTCTTTATACAAGTAATTTTGTAACTGTTAAACAAAAAAGACAAATTAAAGATTAAAAGGCTACTGTTATGAGAGCAATGTCCTTGGTTTCCAAAAAAGGGATTTAGATACTTGGGTGAAGCTAACAAAACAGCTAAAAACTTACTATACTTTGCATGGGCCTGTAAATGCTTTTGCTCTGTAAAATATGATTACAAATGTTCTGGACCCCTGTCATGAGGCTGTTAGATCGCCTATGGGAGAGGCTATAGCGGTAAATGGTAGTGGGTCTCCACCTTCTATGCAGATCGTATTTTCTGCCATTGGCAAACAAAAGGAGAGAGACTACTCTTCCTCCCGAGGAAGGAGGGTGCTTACAGGACGCAGCGGCCGAGCGCCCTGGAGAGCCCCCTCCCCCTCTACACAAACCAAACCTTTAAAAAAGATATCTTATTTAAGGCGACCACTGCAACCTCTGCTTGCGCCTCCCCAGGGCTTAAAAACTCCCCACTTTATATCCAAAGCCTCCCAGAACATTGCTTAAGTTTAAAAACGATAGTGACAATATTTTTGAGCAAAAGAGCTTTTAAAACAGAGCTTGCTCCTTGCATAAAATCCCCTCAGGAGGGGCCTCACCCGAAAAAAAAAAAATAGCACAGCTTTTGCTTTTACCTTATTACCAAACAGAAAAACCAGACAAAAAAAGCCCCAGAGGATCTAGATCTAGCTTTTTGGGTGCAAAAAATTACAGCTTCTAGGCCTTTAAAAGATTTTTTAATTCAAAGATATAAAATGTCATGGCTGTTAGACAATAGACAAGACGTTTCTTACATTGCTGAGAGACTAGTGCAGCTCCTGGCCAACATATATTACTGAAAAGGAGTTGGTGGGATTAGAAAAGGTGGTATGCAGGATAAAAATGCTATAGAGTAAGAGGTGAGAGAGAGTTTAAAACCTTGGTTAATAGTGAGCTCCCCGTTGCTGGAAGTATTCAAGCAAAGATTAAATGGTTACTTGTCATCTAAAAGGCTATATAGACCAGATTTGGGTTATAAAAAGATCATTAGAAAAGCTTATAAAGATATTGTGTAACACCTCTTTTCTTGCTTCTTATATTTAGGTCTGCCAAAAGTTTTAAAACTGATAATGTCCCTTTAAGGCTGCTGAGAGATTGTTTACTAACTTTAAATGATTTCCAAAAATTATTAGGTGATATTAATTGGATATGCCCACATTTAAAACTGACTTCTGTAGATTTAAAGCCTTTTGTTTGATTGCTAAAAAAAAAAAAAAAAACAATCCTAATCCCAGTTCTAAAAAAAAAAAAGGTTGACTAGTGAGACAGAGTTGGCTTTTGTTAAAGTGAATGAGGCTTTAAATGATCAGTAATTAAGATTAATATTGCCAAAAGAGGAGATTAAATTATTCTTGCCACAAAATGTATACCTACAGGATGCTTGTGACAAGAAGGCCCATTGGTTCCATCGTACCAATGACCCCAAGAAAAATAGTTTTATCTTATCCCAACTTGGTGGAACAATTAATTTTAAAAAAAAGAAAAAGAAGTATAGAACTTTTTCGAAAATAAGTAACAATTATAGTAATTCCATTCAATAAAGATCAACTGCAATTCTTTTACAAAAATAGTGATGATTTGGCAAGTTGCTCTGATAGATTTCAGGAGTCAAATTTTGTTTTATTTGCCCTCAAGCCCCAACAGTAGTTAAAAGTGCAAAAATTTTAGATTGGCAATTTGAGGATACCTGTGAAACTTTCTAACCTTATGTCGTTCCTTCGCTCCCCCTTACCCTGTGGGGGAGGGACATGCTATCTCAAATGGGAGTGTTACTTTTTAGCCCTGATGATAAAGTGACCTCTCAGATGCTGCAGATCGGCTATGATCCATCAAAAAGATTGGGTAAACAACAGACAAGAATAATTGAGCCAATTTGCCCAACTCCTCACAAGCTATGTACTGGATTGGGATATCCAAATTTATAATGGAGGCCATTGTTTTTGCTGCCTACCCCACTACATGAAAATCTCAAGATCCGGTGTGGGTGGAACAGTGGCCTCTGCCTAAGGAAAAATTACTGACATATTAATTAAAAAGATTAATTCAAGTATACTGATTTATTAAATTGTTTAGTAAAGAACCATCAAAAATTGTACTTCCATATAACAGAGAACAACCTGATGCTTTTCAAATGTTTGATGATTGGTAGATTGCTATAGAAAATTCTTGTGATCAGATCTTGCATCATTTACCCTCACATGCTTTGTTAATTCAAAAATTAAAAAAGGAGAAATTAAGTATAATTTTCCCCCATCAGATTTTACAACATGTTCTCTTTGTAATAAGTTGAATGTTGATTCGTTTGAAACAGTAAAATAAAAAGCCATTAGTAAAGCAAAAAGATTTCCTCCAGATAACAAAAAGATCCCGACCCAAAATTTACTGCGGGTCGAGGAAGTGTTTATATTTTTTCCACAGGGTGCAGATTCGTCAATTTAGATCCCGGACAGACTGATTCGCCACAAAAGAAAAAGGGAACTTCTCTGCCGCCACCGCCGCGGGAAACAGCGGCGCACCAAAAGCTGCGGGCGGGGCCAGCGTGACTGACGGAACCCAGTGCACCGCACTCGCAGCCCCGTAACAGCGCCAGTGTCAGGGCGGGGTGAAGGCCGCCGCTCCCACTGGCAGAAGAGGCAAAAGAAACATCAAGATCCCGGCGGGACTAACAGCTGCTGCAGCGCAAACTCCAACCAGAAAACGACTCTATTTACTCTATTTTGGCTTGTCTATCCTCTCCTTATGTTCTTTTCACCAATGATTCCAGAAAACTTAACGTACCTAATGTAGCGACTTGTGAACCATGGATGTTTTCATCTTGTTTAACTCCTCAAAGTAATGTCTGCTCTTTTGTGGTTTTAAAGATGTCCTGTAACTGTAACAACTTATTGATATGATAATTATGTTCTTGCTGTGTTACAACTGTTATTGTTACTACGACAGCAATCATTGACTCAACAAGTGTAAATGCCCAATATGTTAAAAAATCAAGTTTTAGGTGTTTTGGAACAGCTCAGATATTAGTTTAGACTTAGGGAAACTGCATAACCAGATTCAGACCTTGGAACACTCCCGATTAGATTTTACCACCGCAGGAAAAGCCAATGACTTTCTCCACACTTTCTCTAACTTCATTTCTGAAAAGACTATTCTGTCTACTGTTTATAATCTTGCTCCTCGTAATCATTCTTCCCTGTATTGTCTAGATTCTTCGGCAGAGCATTCGGAATCTCGCGACCGAACTGCACCTGAATTTTAAACATAAATAATTAATTATTTAAAATTAAAAAGGGTGAGATGCCGGGAGCCAGTGTGAGGAATCCCGCCCGTGACAAGGTCATGAGGAAGGAAGCTGACATACGCAAGGCGTGCTCAGACTTCAGGGATCCCTCTGGAAATTCCTAAGCATGTACCCCAACAAAAATCTGCCGGCTTTTGTGCTCTGCTTTTCCACTCTTCTGACATTTTCTGGAAAAAGTCAATTCAGGGCTTTAGTCTTCTGCATTTGAAAGAGTGTTTCAATCCAAAAAACCCCTCCGATGGCTTTCTAGCCTGCCTGCAGGACTCTGCGAGTGTGATTGTTTGAGGCCTCCTGACCGCAGGAGGCACAGGAAGCTTAAAACATCCTAGGAATGTAGGGGCTTCCGAGGAGTCAAAATCTTTAGAATAGGACTGATTAAAAGTTTCATTTGTTGAGTCAATGCTTGCTGCCAAATTTTCATATCCTTTATTTTTAGATATAGTTGGTATATAGAAAAACAAGTAGTAGACCTGGTATTAGCAACATTAGATCTTCGAGTTACGTACCTTCTTTGTTATATCCCACTGCACCTTTGTTCTATAGAGATGTAACTTTAATGCTTTAAGGAGATGCAAATTAAAGAAAAACACTTCAGGGGAAACAAAATCAACATTCATTAAGGAAGAGAGATAAAAAGTGTTAACAAGCTTCTTGGCCAGAAGATAATGTAAATCACCTGAGACCTTTTGTATACAAAATGATGTATAGAAAGAGTCTGGGCTGCGAACGCTACATAATTCTGTGTTACCCATTGATCTCCATGTTTTATCAAAAGTATAAAAGGCCTTCTGAACAATAAAGGATGGGGGCCAGGGGCCAGGGGCCAGTTTCTCGGACCAGTTTCTCGAACTAGTCTCTCGGCCTGGTTTCTTGGGACTCTGGCTCCCCCCATGTCTCTCTCTTTCTCCTCTTCTCTCCCCTTTCCTCTCTCTGGTCTTTACTTTAACTTCAGGCTGAATCTCCATCTGGGGCGCGGAAGCTCGCCAGGTCTACTTACTTGCCCCGGCTGTTAAGACCCGCGCGAAAGGGAGCTTAAGGCGAGGCACCCTTAGATATTCAAGCGGGCGCCGGTGGCCCAACGTAGATGGTGCAAATTCCTTGTCTGGAATTTTATTGGCCTTCCGCGTAAACCAAGCTATTCAGCCCTCTTCCTCCACTTAATCTTCTTACTACACTATAGTTTCTTAATCTAATCTTACATTAATAAACAAACAAGTCTTTCCACGCCAACGCCGTTCACCCTTCGAATTCCCTGGATCCACCGGGGCTAGACCCCGGCACCCCAAGATCCATGTCAGCACTGGAGAGGAATCCTCAGGTTCCGCCACCGACTCCACACAAGATCATAGGCCCCGGCATCGACGGGAGAGGAATCCCGAGAGGCCCCTGGGCAACTCGCATGGGGACTGGCCTTTCCTGAGGCCACCAGAGCGGGTCCCTGAGGTCCCCATCGTAAGTCGAGAGCACCCGCTGCAACTCGAGAAAATCCAGGAGGTTCTCCCCTCCAGGCGAAATGAGACCCATTTCCGCTGAGGTGTCTCCAGGCTAATCACACCTAACCTCTGGAACTTCCAAAGGGTCCTTCACACCCTTGCTGCAACTCAAGAAGTTCCCCGACATGCCCGTCTCCTCTCGAGAGGAAGCACTAGCGTTCCGCCCACATCCAGAGGAGCCCCGCTTCTGCCTCCTAGCTCAAGAGGAGGGATCCTTTCCCTGCATGGTCGGGAAAGAATTCCCGGCGTTCCCGTCGCATCTCAAGAGGAGGCGCTCCCACAGGAAAGGCGAGAGGAACTCCAGGGTCGTGCCACATTCCAGAGTTCCCCAGATATCTCAGTCCATTCCAGGGAAACCTGTTTTCCCTGCACTGCCTCGACTTTCAAGCCGAGGATCGACTCACACCACGGTGGTACGTGGGACATCCCTGTGGGAAAGCCTCGTGGGAAAGCCTCCTGGCAAAGCCTCGTGGGAAAGCCCCTGATCCCTTTATCCACGCGAAGGGAAGCGTGACACTGCTGCTACAGCTCGGAGGAAAGCGCACGTGCATGCCCCCACTCGAGACAAGGACTTACTCCACTGAGGAGACTCCATAAGTACCCCAAGATCCATGTCAGCACTGGAGAGGAATGCTCAGGTTTCCAGCACCGACTCCACAGAATATCATAGGCCCCGGAATCGAAGGGAGTAGGAATCCCGAGAGGACCCCGAGCAACTCGCATGGGGACTGGCCTTTCCTGAGGCCACCAGAGCGGGTCCCTGAGGTCCCCGTCGCAAGTCTAGAGGACGCTGCCGCAACACGAGAAAATCCAGGAGGTTCTCCCCTCCAGGCTAGATGAGGCCCATTTTTGCCTGAGGGCATCAGAGGCTAAACACATCCTAAATCTCTGGCAACTTCCAAAGGGTTCTTCACACCCTTGCTGCAACTCAAGAAGTTCCCCGACATACCCGTCTCCACTCGAGAGGAAGCACGAGAGTCCCCCCCTAATCCAGAGGAGCCCCGTTTCTGCCCCCTAGCTCGAGAGGAGGGATCCTTTCCCTGCGTGGTCGCGAAAGAATTCGTGGCGTTCCCATCGCATCTCAAGTGGAGGCGCTCTCCACAGGAAAGGCGAGAGGAACTCCAGGGTCGTGCCACCATTCCCAGAGTCCCCCAGATGTCTCAGTCCATTCCAGTGAAACCTGTTTTCCCTGCACTGCCTCGACTTTCAAGCGAGGATCGACTCACACCACGGTGGCACGTGGGACAGCCCTGTGGGAAAGCCTCGTGGGAAAGCCTCGTCGGAAAGCCTCGTGGGAAAGCCTCGTGGGAAAGCCTCGAGGGAAAGCCACAGATCCCTTGATCCCCTCGACGGGAAGCATGACACTGCTGCTACAGCTCGGGAGGAAAGCACACGTGCATGCCCCCACTCGAGACGAGGACTGACTCCACTGGGGAGACTCCAGAAGATCCCCAAGATCCATGTCAGCACTGGAGAGGAATGCTCAGGTTCCGGCACTGACTCCACACAAGATCTTAGGCCCCGGCATCGACGGTAGAGGATTCCCGAGAGGCCCCGAGCAACTTGCATGGGGACTGGCCTTTCCTGAGGCCACCAGAGCGGGTTCCTGAGGTCCCCATCGTAAGTCGAGATCACCTGCGGCAACTCGAGAAAATCCAGGAGGTTCTCCCCTCTAGGCAAGAAGAGGCCCCATTTCCGCTGAGGCGTCTCGAGGCTAACAAACACCTAACCTCTGGAAATTTCAAAGGGTCCTTCACACCCTTGGTGCAACT
>NW_017203337.1:0-6062 GCF_001704415.2 Capra hircus | reverse complement strand
GACAGCTGCAACTCAAGCCCGTCTCTCCACTCGAGAGGAAGCACGAGTGTCCCACCCACATCCAGAGGAGCCCTGTTTCCGCCTCATAGCTCGAGAGCATTGATCCTTTCGCCTGCATGGTCGGAAAAAATTCACAGGCGTTTCCAACGGCATCTTAAGTGGAGGCGCTCTCCCACAGGAAAAATAGAGAGGACTCCAGGGTCGTGCCACCATTACCGCAGAGTCCGCCAGATGTCTCAGTCCATTCCAGGGAAACCTTTATTCCCTGCACTGCCTCGACTTTCAAACCGGAGGATCGACTCACACCACAGTGGCACGTGGGACAGCCCTGTGGGAAAGCCTCGTGGGAAAGCCTCGAGGGAAAGCCACAGATCCCTTGATCCATGCGAAGGGAAGCGTGACACTGCTGCTACAGATCGGGAGGAAAGCGCACGTGCATGCCCCCAGTGGAGTAGCGGACTGACTGCCCTGAGAGACTCCAGAAGTACACCAAGATCCATGTCAGCACTGCAGAGGAATCCTCAGGTTCCAGCACCGACTCCACACAAGATCTTAGGCACCGGCATCGAAGGAGAGGAATCCGAGAGGCCCCCCGAGCAACTCGCATGGGGACTGGCCTTTCCTGAGGCCCTCCAGAGCGGGTCCCTGAGGTCCCCGTCGTAAGTTGAGAGCACCTGCCGCAACTCGAGAAAATCCAGGAGGTTCTCCCCTCCAGGCGAGATGAGGCCCATTTCCGCTGAGGCGTCTCGAGGCTAATCACATCTAAACATCTGGAACTTCCAAAGGGTCCTTCACACCCTTGCTGCAACTCAAGAAGTTCCCCGACATACCGGTCTCCACTCAAGAGTAACATGAGAGTCCGCCCATTTCCAGAGTGGCCCCGTTTCCGACTGCTAGCTCGAGAGGAGGGATCCTTTCCCTGCGTGGTCGGGAAAGAATTCCTAGCATTCCTGTCGCATCTCAAGAGGAGGCGCTCTCACAGGAAAGACGAGAGGAACTCCAGGATCAGGCCCCATTCCCAGAGTCCCCTGATTTCTCAGGCCATTGCAGGGAAACCTGTTTTCCCTGCACTGCCTCGACTTTCAAGGGAGGATCGACTCACACCACGGTGGCACGTGGGACAGCCCTGTGGGGAAGCCTCGTGGAAAGCCCTGTGGGAAAGCCTCGAGGGAAAGCCCCTGATCCCTTGATCCACGCAAAGGGAAGCGTGACACTGCTGCTTCGCTCGGGAGGAAAGCGCACGTGCATTCCCCACTCGAGACGACGACTGACTCCCCTGGGGAGACTCCAGAAGTACCCAAGATCCATCTCAGCACTTGAGAGGAATGCTCAGGTTCCGGCACCTACTCCACACAAGATCTTAGGCCCCGGCATCCACTGGAGAGGAATCCCGAGAGGCCCCCGAGCAACTCGCATGGGGACTGGCCTTGCCTGAGGCCACCAGAGCGGGTCCCTGAGGTCCCCGTCGTAAGTCGAGAGCACCTGCCGCAACTCGAGAAAATCCAGGAGGTTCTCCCTCCAGGCGAGATGAGGCCCATTTCCGCTGAGGCGTCTCGAGGCTAATCACACCTAAACTCTGGAACTTCCAAAAGGGTCCTTCACACCCTTGCTGCAACTCAAGAAGTTCCCCGAGATACCCGACTACACTCGAGAGGAAGCACGAGAGTCCCGCCCCACATCCAGAGGAGCCCCGTTTCCGCCTCCTAACTCGAGAGGAGGGATCCTTTCCCTGCGTGGTCGGGAAAGAATTCCCGGTTCCCGTCACACCTCAAGTGGAGGCGCTCTCCACAGGAAAGGCGAGAGGAACTCCCGGGTTGTGCCACATTCCCAGAGTCCCCCAGATGTGTCAGTCCATTCCAGGGAAACCTGTTTTCCCTGCACTGCCTCGACTTTCAAGCCGAGGATCGACTCACACCTCGGTGGCACGTGGGACAGCCCTGTGGGAAGGCCTCGTGGGAAAGCCTCGAGGAAAGCCACAGATCCCTTGATCCACGCGACGGGAAGCGTGACACTGCTGTTACAGCTCGGGAGGTAAGCGCACGTGCATACCCGCACTCGAGACGACGAGTGACTCCCCTGGGGAGACTCCAGAAGTACCCAGGATCCATGTCAGCACTGGAGAGGAATCCTCAGGTTCCGGCACCGACTCCAAACAAGGTCTTAGGGCCTGGCATCGAAGGGAGAGGAATCCCGAGAGGCCCCCGAGCAACTTGCATGGGGACTGGCCTTTCCTGAGGCCACCAGAGCGGTCCCTGAGGTCCCCGTCGTTAGTCGAGAGCACCTGCCACAACTCGAGAAAATCCAGGAGGTTCTCCTTCCAGGCGAGATAAGGACCATTTCCGCTGAGGTGTCTCAAGGCTAATCACACCTAACCTCTGGAACTTACAAAGGGTCCTTCACACCCTTGCTGCAACTCAAGAAGATCCCCCAACATACCCGTCTCCACTCGAGAGGAAGCACGAGAGTCCCGCCCAAATTCAGAGGAGCCCCGTTTCCGCCTCCTAGCTCGACAGGAGGGATCCTTTCCATCAGTGATCGGGAAAGAGTTCCCAGTGTTTCCGGTGCATCTCAAGAGGAGGCGATCTCCACAGGAAAGGCGAGAGGAACTCCAGGGACGTGCCACCATTCCCTAAGTCCCCCAGATGTCCCAGTCCATTCCAGGGAAACCTGTTTTCCCTGCACTGCCTCTACTTTCAAGCCGAGGATCGACTCACACCACTGTGGCACGTGGGACAGCCCTGTGGGAAAGCCTCGTGGAAAGCCTCGAGAGAAAGCCTCGTGGGAAAGCCTCGAGGGAAGCCACAGTTGCTTTGATTCACGCGAACGGAAGTGTGACACTGCTGCTACATCTCGGAAGGAAGCGCACGTGCATGCCCCCACTCGATACGAGGACTGACTACCCTGGAGAGACTCCAGAAGTACCCCCAAGATCCACATCAGCACTGGCGAGGAATCCTCACGTTCCGGCACCGACTCCAAACAAGGTTTTAGGCCCCTGCATCGACGGAGAAGAATCCCGAGAGGCCCCGAGCAACTAGCATGGGTACTGGCCTTTCCTGAGGCCATCAGAGCGGGTCCCTGAGGTCCCCGTCATAAGTCGAGAGCAACTGCCGCAACTCGATAAAATCCAGGAGGTTCTCCCCTCCAGGCGAGATGAGGCCCGTTTCCTCTGAGGCGTCCCCAGGCTAATCACACCTAACCTCTGGAACTTCGAAAACGTCCTTCACATCCTTGCTGCAACTCAAGAAGTTCCCCGACATACCCGTCTCCACTCGAGAGGAAGCACGAGAGTCCCGCCACATCCAGAGGAGCCCCGTTTCGCCTCCTAGCTCGAGAGGAGGGATCCTTTCCCTGCGTGGTCGGGAAAGAATTCCCGGCGTTCCGTCGCATCTCAAGAGGAGGCGCTCCACAGGAAAGGCGAGAGGAACTCCAGGGTCGTGCCACCATTCCCAGAGTCCCCAGATGTCTCAGTCCATTCCAGGGAATCCTGTTTTCCTGTACTGCCTCGACTTTCAAGCCGAGGATCGACTCACACCACGGTGGCACGTGGACAGCCCTGTGGGAAAGCCTCGTGGGAAAACCTCGTTGGAAAGCCTCGAGGGAAAGCCCCTGATCCCTTGATCCACGCAAAGAGAAGCGTGACACTGCTGCTTCAGCTCGGGAGGAAAGCGCACGTGCATTCCCCACTCGAGACGAGACTGACTCCCTCGGGAGACTCCAGAAGTACCCCAAGATCCATGTCAGCACTGGAGAGGAATGCTCAGGTTCCGGCACCTACTCCACAACAAGATTTAGCCCCCGGCATCGACGGGAGAGGAATCCTGAGAGGCCCCGAGCAATTCGCATGGGGACTGGCCTTTCCTGAGGCCACCAGAGCGGGTCCCTGAGGTCCCCCGTCGTAAGTCGAGAGCACCTGCCGCAACTCGAGAAAATCCAGGAGGTTCTCCCCTCCAGGCGAGATGAGGCCCATTTCCGCTGAGGCGTCTCGAGGCTAATCACATCTAACATCTGGAACTTCCAAAGGGTCCTTCACACCCTTGCTGCAACTCAAGAAGTTCCCCGACATACCCATCTCCACTCGAGAGGAAGCACAGAGTCCCGCCCACATCCAGAGGAGCCCCGTTTCTGCCTCCTGGCTCGAGAGGAGGGATCCTTTCCCTGCGTGTTCGGGAAAGAATTCCCGGCATTTCCGTCGCATCTCAAGAGGAGGCGCTCTCCACAGGAAAGGCGAGAGGAACTTCAGGGTCGTGCCACCATTCCCAGAGTCACCCAAATGTCTCAGTCCATTCCAGGGAAACATGTTTTCCCTGCACTGCGTCGACTTTCAAGCCGAGGATCGACTCACACCACGGTGGCACGTTGGACAGCCCTGTGGGAAAGCCTCATAGGAAAGCCTCGTGGGAAAGCCTCGAGGAAAAAGCCACAGATCCCTTGATCCACGCAAAGGGAAGTGTGACACTGCTGCTACAGCTCGGGAGGAAAGCGCACGTGAATGCCCCCACTCGAGACGAGGACTGACTCCCCTGGGGAGACTCCAGAAGTACCCCAAGATCCATGTCAGCACTGGAGAGGAATCCTCAGGTTCTGGCACTGACTCCACACAAGATCTAGGCCCCAACATCGACGGGAGAGGAATCCCGAGAGACCCCAGAGCAAATCGCATGGGGACTGGCCTTTACTGACGCCACCGGAGCGGGTCCCTGAGGTCCACGTTCTAAGTTGAGAGGACCTGCCGCAACTCGAGAAAATTCAGGAGGTTCTCCCCTCCAGGCGAGGTGAGGCCCATTTCCGCAGAGGCGTCTCGAGGCTAATCACACCTAACCTCGGAACTTCCAAAGGGTCCTTCACACCCTTACTGCAACTCAAGAAGTTCCCCGACATACCCGTCTCCACTCGAGAGGAAGCACGAAAGTTCCGCCCACATCCAGAGGAGCCCCGTTTCCGCCTCCTAGCTCGAGAGGAGGGATCCTTCCCCTGCGTGTTCGGGAAAGAATTCCCGGTGTTCCCGTCGCATCTGAAGAGGAGGAGCTCTCCACAGGAAAGCCGAGAGGAACTCCAGGGTCGTGCCACCATTCCCAGAGTCCCCAGATGTCTCACTCCATTCCAGGGAAACCTGTTTTCCCTGCACTGCGTCGACTTTCAAGCCGAGGATCGACTCACACCACGGTGGCACGTGGGACAGCCCTGTGGGAAAGACTCGTGGGAAAACCTCGTGGGAAAGCCACGAGGGAAAGCCACAGATCCGTTGATCCACGCGAAGGGAAGCGCCACACTGCTGCTGCAGCTCGGGAGGAAAGCGCTCGTGCATGCCCGACTCGAGACGAGGATTGACTCCCCTGGAGAGCCTCCAGAAGTACCCAAGGATCCATGTCAGCACTGGAGAGGAATCCTCAGGTTCCGGCACCGACTCCAAACAAGGTCTTAGGGCCTGGCATCGAAGGGAGAGGAATCCCGAGAGGCCCCCGAGCAACTTGCATGGGACTGGCCTTTCCTGAGGCCACCAGAGCGGGTCCCTGAGGTCCCCGTCGTTAGTCGAGAGCACCTGCCACAACTCGAGAAAATCCAGGAGGTTCTCCCTTCCAGGCGAGATAGGACCATTTCCGCTGAGGTGTCTCAGGCTAATCACACCCTAACCTCTGGAACTTACAAAGGGTCCTTCACACCCTTGCTGCAACTCAAGAAGATCCCCAACATACCCGTCTCCACTCGAGAGGAAGCACGAGAGTCCCGCCCAAATTCAGAGGAGCCCGTTTCCGCCTCCTAGCTCGACAGGAGGGATCCTTTCCATCAGTGATCGGGAAAGAGTTTCCCGTGTTCCGGTGCATCTCAAGAGGAGGCGATCTCCACAGGAAAGGCGAGAGGAACTCCAGGGACGTGCCACCATTTCCCAAGTCCCCCAGATGTCCCAGTCCATTCCAGGGAAACCTGTTTTTCCCTGCACTGCCTCTACTTTCAAGCCGAGGATCGACTCTCAACCACTGTGGCACGTGGGACAGCCCTGTGGGAAAGCCTCGTGGGAAAATCGTTGGGAAAAGCCTCGAGGGAAGCCCAGTTGCTTTGAT
>NW_017203336.1:0-6062 GCF_001704415.2 Capra hircus | reverse complement strand
CACGGAGAGCACCAGGCTCCCAGGCCCTGGCTGGGGTTTTCAGCCCCGCACACACGGAGGCTGATTCCTTGGGTGCCCAGAAAGTGTATGACAGACGTAGGTTTCCCTAGCACTCTCCTCCCCAGCAGAGACATGTGCAGGGTGTTTGGGGCCTGATCCTGCGTGTCTGGGTTCCTGCCCACAGCCCCAACTCAGGGGAAGCAGCCCCTGAGGCAAGACCTGCTGGAGGAGCCCTGCGCCCGCCTGATAGGCGATGCACAGCCAGCAGGGAAGCGAGCCTCCTCGGGGAAGAGGAGGCAGCAAGTCCGTCAGCTGAAATCCCTGCTTACACGAAGCTAAGTGCGACTCAGTACGGCAGATCTCTAGCTCTGTTCAGAGGCCCGATCTGGCAGAGTTCCTGGCCACCAGATGCTCTGCCATAGGCAGCCTTGCGCAGACTTGCCTTGCTTTAAGGCTCCCTCCCAGGAAGGAGCAGGCTGTGTGAGGCTCGGAAACGCCACTGGCGCCTTCCTGGCTTCAGCTCTACCCTGCCTTGCCTTTGCACTTAGGTCCCAAGCGTCCTTGAGGAGGGCTTAGGGGCTGGTGGGTTGCACACTGCCAAGGGCTCCAGCAGTGAAAGCTCTGTCAGAGGGAAGCGAAGGGCAACAGCAGGGCTCCTTCAGCGGTTCCTTGGCCGCCAGAAAAGCCTCCGCACGGAGAGCACCAGGTTCCAAGGGCCCCTGGCTGGGTTTTCATCCCCACACTCCAGAGGCTGACTCCGTGGGTGCCTAGAAAGTGTGTGAGAGACGTAGGTTCCCTAGCACTCTCCTCCCAGCAGAGACATGTGCAGGTGGTTGGGGCCTGATCCTGCGTGTCTGGGTTCCCGCCCACAGCCCCAACTCAGGGGAAGCAGCCCCTGAGGCAAGACCTGCTGGAGGAGCCCTGCGCGCCCGCCTGATAGGCGAAGCACAGCCAGCAGTGTAGCGAGCCTCCTCGGGAGAAGAGGAGGCAGCCGAGCCCAGTCAAGAGGAAAGCCCTGCTTGCACGGAGCTAAGTGGGCCTCCAGTACGGCAGAGCTCTAGCTCTGCTCAGAGCCCCGATCTGGCAGAGTTTCTGGGCGCGAGGCTGCTCGGCCGGGGGCTCGCCTTGCCCAGACTTGCCTTGCTTTTAGGCTCCCTCCCCCAGGAAGGAGCCTGTCTGAGCGAGCCTGGGAGACGCCACTGGTGCCTTCCTTGCCTCAGCTCCAATCCTGCTTGCTTTGCACATAGGTGCCAGGCGTGGTTGGGGAGGGCTTAGGGGGTGGTGGGTTGCACACTGCCAAGGGCTTCAGCAGTGAGAGCTCTGTCAGAGGGAAGGGAAGGGCAACTGCAGGGCTCCTCCAGCGGTTTCTAGGCCGCCTAGAATCAGCGCCGCCCACCGAGAGCACCAGGCTCCCAGGGCCCCTGGCTGGGGTTTTCAGCCCCGCACACACGGAGGCTGATTCCTTGGGTGCCCAGAAAGTGTATGACAGACGTAGGTTCCCTAGCACTCTCCTCCCAGCAGAGACATGTGCAGGTGTTGGGGCCTGATCCTGCGTGTCTGGGTTCCTGCCCACAGCCCCAACTCAGGGGAAGGAGCCCCTGAGGCAAGACCTGCTGGAGGAGCCCTGCGCCCCCGCCTGATAGGCGTGCACAGCCAGCAGGGAAGCGAGCCTCCTCGGGGGAAGAGGAGGCAGCCCAGCCCCGTCAAGTTGAAAGCCCTGCTTGCACGGAGCTAAGTGCGCCTCCAGTACGGCAGAGCTCTAGCTCTGCTCAGAGCCCCGATCTGGCAGAGTTCCTGGCGCGAGGCTGCTCTGCCGGGGGCTAGCCTTGCCCAGACTTGCCTTGCTTTTAGGCTGCCTCTCCAGGAAGGAGCAGGCAGCAGGAGCCTGGGAGTCGCCACTGGCGCCTTCTTGCCTCAGCTCCAATCCTGCCTTGCCTTTGCACTTAGGTCCCAGTCCTCCTTAAGGAGAGCTTAGGGGCTGGTGGGTTGCACACTGCCAAGGGCTCCAGCAGTGAGAATTCTGTCAGAGGGAAGGGAAGGGCAACTGCAGGGCTCCTCCAGCGGTTGCTTGGCCGCCCAGATTCAGCGCCACACGGAGAGCACCAGGCTCCCAGGTCCCCTGGCTGGGGTTTTCAGCCCCGCACACACGGAGGCTGATTCCTTGGGTGCCCAGAAAGTGTATGACAGACGTAGGTTCCCTAGCACTCTCCTCCCAGCAGAGACATGTGCAGGTGTTTGGGGCCTGATCCTGCGTGTCTGGGTTCCTGCCCACAGCCCCAACTCAGGGGAAGCAGCCCCTGAGGCAAGACCTGCTGGAGGAGCCCTGCGCCCCCGCCTGATAGGCGAGTGCACAGCCAGCAGGGAAGCGAGCCTCCTCGGGGAAGAGGAGGCAGCAAGTCCCCGTCAAGCTGAAATCCCTGCTTACACGAAGCTAAGTGCGACTCCAGTACGGCAGATCTCTAGCTCTGTTCAGAGGCCCGATCTGGCAGAGTTCCTGGCACCAAGATGCTCTGCCATAGGCGAGCCTTGCGCAGACTTGCCTTGCTTTAAGGCTCCCTCCCCAGGAAGGAGCAGGCTGTGTGAGGCTCGGAAACGCCACTGGCGCCTTCCTGGCTTCAGCTCTACCCCTGCCTTGCCTTTGCACTTAGGTCCCAAGCGTCCTTGAGGAGGGCTTAGGGGCTGGTGGGTTGCACACTGCCAAGGGCTCCAGCAGTGAAAGCTCTGTCAGAGGGAAGCGAAGGGCAACAGCAGGGCTCCTTCAGCGGTTCCTTGGCCGCCCAGACAAAGCTCCGCACGGAGAGCACCAGGTTCCAAGGGCCCCTGGCTGGGTTTTGCATCCCCACACTCCAGAGGCTGACTCCGTGGGTGCCTAGAAAGTGTGTGAGAGACGTAGGTTCCCTAGCACTCTCCTCCCCAGCAGAGACATGTGCAGGTGGTTGGGGCCTTATCCTGCGTGTCTGGGTTCCCGCCCACAGCCTCAACTCAGGGGAAGCAGCCCCTGAGGCAAGACCTGCTGGAGGAGCCCTGCGCGCCGCCTGATAGGCGAGAGCACACAGCAGTGTAGCGAGCCTCCTCGGGAGAAGAGGAGGCAGCCGAGCCCAGTCAAGAGGAAAGCCCTGCTTGCACGGAGCTAAGTGGGCCTCCAGTACGGCAGAGCTCTAGCTCTGCTCAGAGCCCCGATCTGGCAGAGTTTCTGGCGCGAGGCTGCTCGGCCGGGGGCTCGCCTTGCCCAGACTTGCCTTGCTTTTAGGCTCCCTCCCCAGGAAGGAGCTGTCTGAGCGAGCCTGGGAGACGCCACTGGTGCCTTCCTTGCCTCAGCTCCAATCCTGCCTTGCCTTTGCACATAGGTGCCAGGCGTGGTTGGGGAGGGCTTAGGGGGTGGTGGGTTGCACACTGCCAAGGGCTTCAGCAGTGAGAGCTCTGTCAGAGGGAAGGGAAGGGCAACTGCAGGGCTCCTCCAGCGGTTTCTAGGCCGCCTAGAATCAGCGCCGCACGAGAGCACCAGGCTCCCAGGCCCCTGGCTGGGGTTTTCAGCCCCGCACACACGGAGGCTGATTCCTTGGGTGCCCAGAAAGTGTATGACAGACGTAGGTTCCCTAGCACTCTCCTCCCCAGCAGAGACATGTGCAGGTGTTGGGGCCTGATCCTGCGTGTCTGGGTTCCTGCCCACAGCCCCAACTCAGGGGAAGCAGCCCCTGAGGCAAGACCTGCTGGAGGAGCCCTGCGCCCCCGCCTGATAGGCGAGTGCACAGCCAGCAGGGAAGCGAGCCTCCTCGGGGGAGAGGAGGCAGCAAGTCCCCGTCAAGCTGAAATCCCTGCTTACACGAAGCTAAGTGCGACTCCAGTACGGCAGATCTCTAGCTCTGTTCAGAGGCCCGATCTGGCAGAGTTCCTGGCACCAAGATGCTCTGCCATAGGCGAGCCTTGCGCAGACTTGCCTTGCTTTAAGGCTCCCTCCCAGGAAGGAGCAGGCTGTGTGAGGCTCGGAAACGCCACTGGCGCCTTCCTGGCTTCAGCTCTACCCCTTTGCACTTAGGTCCCAAGCGTCTTGAGGAGGGCTTAGGGGCTGGTGGGTTGCACACTGCCAAGGGCTCCAGCAGTGAAAGCTCTGTCAGAGGGAAGCGAAGGGCAACAGCAGGGCTCCTTCAGCGGTTCCTTGGCCGCCCAGACAAAGCTCCGCACGGAGAGCACCAGGTTCCAAGGGCCCCTGGCTGGGTTTTGCATCCCCACACTCCAGAGGCTGACTCCGTGGGTGCCTAGAAAGTGTGTGAGAGACGTAGGTTCCCTAGCACTCTCCTCCCCAGCAGAGACATGTGCAGGTGGTTGGGGCCTATCCTGCGTGTCTGGGTTCCCGCCCACAGCCTCAACTCAGGGAAGCAGCCCCTGAGGCAAGACCTGCTGGAGGAGCCCTGCGCGCCCGCCTGATAGGCGAGCACAGCCAGCAGTGTAGCGAGCCTCCTCGGGAGAAGAGGAGGCAGCCGAGCCCAGTCAAGAGGAAAGCCCTGCTTGCACGGAGCTAAGTGGGCCTCCAGTACGGCAGAGCTCTAGCTCTGCTCAGAGCCCCGATCTGGCAGAGTTTCTGGCGCGAGGCTGCTCGGCCGGGGGCTCGCCTTGCCCAGACTTGCCTTGCTTTTAGGCTCCCTCCCCAGGAAGGAGCTGTCTGAGCGAGCCTGGGAGACGCCACTGGTGCCTTCCTTGCCTCAGCTCCAATCCTGCCTTGCCTTTGCACATAGGTGCCAGGCGTCGTTGGGGAGGCTTAGGGGGTGGTGGTTGCACACTGCCAAGGGCTTCAGCAGTGAGAGCTCTGTCAGAGGGAAGGGAAGGGCAACTGCAGGGCTCCTCCAGCGGTTTCTAGGCCGCCTAGAATCAGCGCCGCACGAGAGCACCAGGCTCCCAGGGCCCCTGGCTGGGGTTTTCAGCCCCGCACACACGGAGGCTGATTCCTTGGGTGCCCAGAAAGTGTATGACAGACGTAGGTTCCCTAGCACTCTCCTCCCCAGCAGAGACATGTGCAGGTGTTTGGGGCCTGATCCTGCGTGTCTGGGTTCCTGCCACAGCCCCAACTCAGGGGAAGCAGCCCCTGAGGCAAGACCTGCTGGAGGAGCCCTGCGCCCCGCCTGATAGGCGAGTGCACAGCCAGCAGGGAAGCGAGCCTCCTCGGGGGAAGAGGAGGCAGCAAGTCCCCGTCAAGCTGAAATCCCTGCTTACACGAAGCTAAGTGCGACTCCAGTACGGCAGATCTCTAGCTCTGTTCAGAGGCCCGATCTGGCAGAGTTCCTGGCACCAAGATGCTCTGCCATAGGCGAGCCTTGCGCAGACTTGCCTTGCTTTAAGGCTCCCTCCCCAGGAAGGAGCAGGCTGTGTGAGGCTCGGAAACGCCACTGGCGCCTTCCTGGCTTCAGCTCTACCCCTGCCTTGCCTTTGCACTTAGGTCCAAGCGTCCTTGAGGAGGGCTTAGGGGCTGGTGGGTTGCACACTGCCAAGGGCTCAGCAGTGAAAGCTCTGTCAGAGGGAAGCGAAGGGCAACAGCAGGGCTCCTTCAGCGGTTCCTTGGCCGCCCAGACAAAGCTCCGCACGGAGAGCACCAGGTTCCAAGGGCCCCTGGCTGGGTTTTGCATCCCCACACTCCCAGAGGCTGACTCCGTGGGTGCCTAGAAAGTGTGAGAGACGTAGGTTCCCTAGCACTCTCCTCCCCAGCAGAGACATGTGCAGGTGGTTGGGGCCTTATCCTGCGTGTCTGGGTTCCCCCACAGCCTCAACTCAGGGGAAGCAGCCCCTGAGGCAAGACCTGCTGGAGGAGCCCTGCGCGCGCCGCCTGATAGGCGAGAGCACAGCCAGCAGTGTAGCGAGCCTCCTCGGAGAAGAGGAGGCAGCCGAGCCCAGTCAAGAGGAAAGCCCTGCTTGCACGGAGCTAAGTGGGCCTCCAGTACGCAGAGCTCTAGCTCTGCTCAGAGCCCCGATCTGCAGAGTTTCTGGCGCGAGGCTGCTCGGCCGGGGGCTCGCCTTGCCCAGACTTGCCTTGCTTTTAGGCTCCCTCCCCAGGAAGGAGCTGTCTGAGCGAG
>NW_017203335.1:0-6062 GCF_001704415.2 Capra hircus | reverse complement strand
GACCTTCGTTTGGATTCGTGGCCCGGAACCGTGAGGAATTCACTCTCCGCACATCTGAACATGATATCGGGTAGCTCCTCTGGAGTGCGGCCCGCCCAAGTGGTGTTTCACTACATGCCGTCTCGCAGTGGGGGCCCCATGCCCGCACGTGGCGCTTTCCTCCCGAGCCTTGGGTAGGCAGCAGCTGTCGCCGGCTTCCCCCTTCCCCCGCATGCGGATCAACGGATCTGTGGCTTTCCCTTGAGGCTTTCCGCCAGCGAGGCTTTCCACAGGGGCTGTACGCGAGGCGTGCCACTTGGTGTGAGTTCGTACTCGACTTGAAAGTCCGAGGCAGTGCACGGGAATCCGACAGGTTTCCCCCTGGAATGACTGAGACAGTCTGGGGGGAAGGGTCTGGGATCGGTGGCAAAGCGACCCTGGTCTCCTCAGCGCTTTCCTCTGGAAAGAGCGCCTCCCCTGCTTGAGATTTGCGGGAAATGCTGCGAATTCTTTCCCCGACCCCACGCAGGGAAAGGACTCAAACACCTCTCCCGAGCCTACAAAAGGTGGGAATCGGCTCTCCTGGATGTGGGCGGAGGCTCTCCGTCGCTTTCTCTTCGGAGTGGAGACGGGTTATTTAGGGAAATTTTGGAGTTATACCATCAAAAGGGTTTGAAGGACGCGCCTCGTTTGGAAGTTCGCAAGAGTTTAGGTTTGATAGCGCTGCGAGACTCTCCACTGCGGAAATGGGCCCGCTCCATGTTCGCTTAGACCCCGGCATCGTCGGGAGAGAATCCCGAGAGGCCCCAGAGCAACGCACATGGGACTGGCCTTTCCTGAGGCCACCAAGAGCGGGTCCCTGTGGTCCCCATCGTAAGTCGAGAGCACCTGCCGCAACTCCAGAAAATCCAGGAGGTTCTCCCCTCCAGGCGAGATGAGGCCCATTTACGCTGAGGCAACTAGGGGGTAATCACACTTAAACTCTGGAACTTCCAAAGGGTCCTTCACACCCTTGCTGCAAATCAAGAAGTTCCCCGACATACCCGTCTCCACTCTAGAGGAATCGGAGAGTCCCGTCCATATCCAGAGTGGCCCCGTTTCCGCCTGCTAGCTCGAGAGGAGGGATCCTTTCCCTGTGTGGTCGAGAAAGAATTCCAGCGTTCCCGTCGCATCTCAAAGAGGAGGCGCTCTCCACAGGAAAGGCGAGAAGAACTCCAGGATCAGGCCCCATTCCCAGAGTCCCCCAGATGCCTCAGTCCATTCCAGGGAAACCTGTTTTCCCAGCACTGCCTCGACTGTCAAGCCGAGGATCGACTCACTCCACGGTGGCACGTGGGACAGCCCTGTGGGAAAGCCTCGTGGGAAAGCCTCGTGGGAAAGCCTCCAGGGAAAGCCTCTGATCCCTAGATCCACGCGAAGGGAAGCGTGACACTGCTGCTACAGCTCTGGAGGAAAGCGCACGTGCATGCCCCCACTCGAGACGAGGACTGATTCCCCTGGGGAGACTCCAGAAGTACGCCAATATCCATGTCTGCACTGGAGAGGAATCCTCAGGTTCCGGCACCGACTCCACACAAGGTCTTAGGCCCTGGCATCGATGGGAGAGAAATCCCGAGAGGCCCCTGAGCAACTCGCATGGGGACTGGCCTTTCCTGAGGAAAACCAGTGCGGGCCCCTGAGGTCCCCATCGTAAGTCGAGAGCACCTGCCGCAACTCGAGAAAATCCAGGAGGTTCTCCCCTCCAGGCGAGATGAGGCCCATTTCCCCTGAGGCGTCTCGAGGCTATTCACACCTAACCTCTGGAACTTTCAAAGGGTCCTTCACACCCTTGCCTGCAACTCAAGAAGTTCCCCGACATACCCGTCTACACTCGAGAGGAAGCACGAGAGTCCCGCCCACATCCAGAGGAGCCCCGTTTCCGCCTCCTAGCTCGAGAGGAGGGATCCTTTCCCTGCGTGCTCTGGAAAGAATTCCCGGCGTTCCCGTCCCATCTCAAGAGGAGGCGCTCTCCACAGGAAAGGGAGAGGAACTCCAGGTTCCTGCCACCATTCCCAGAGTCCCCCAGATGTCTCCGTCCATTCCAGGGAAACCTGTTTTCCCTGCACTGCGTCGACTTTCAAGCCGAGGATCGACTCACACCACGGTGGCATGTGGGACCGCCCTGTGGGAAAGCCTCGTGGAAAGCCTCGTGGGAAAGCCTCGTGGGAAAGCCTCGAGGGAAAGCCACAGATCCCTTGATCCACGCCAATGGAAGCGCGACACTGCTGCTACAGCTCGAGAGGAAAGCGCACGTGCATGCCCCCACTCGAGTCGAGGACTGACTCCAATGGGGAGACTCCAGAAGTACCCCAAGATCCACGTAAGCACTGGAGAGGAATCCTCAGGTACCGGCACCCACTCCACACAATATCTTAGGCCCCAGCTTCGACGGGAGAGGAATCCCGAGAGGTCCCCTGGCAACTCGCATAGGGACTGGCCTTTCCTGAGGCCACCAGAGCGGGTCCCTGAGGACCCCGTCGTAAGTCGAGAGCACCTGCTGCAACTCGAGAACATTCAGGACGTTCTCCCCTCCAGGCGAGATGAGGCCCATTTCCGCTGAGGTGTCTCGAGGCTAACACACCTAACCTCTGGAATTTCCAAAGGGTCCTTCACACCCTTGCTGCAACTCAAGAAGTTCCCCGACATACCTGTCTCCACTCGAGAGGAAACACGAAGTCCCACACACATCGACAGTAGCCCCCTTTCCGCCTCCTACCTCGAGAGGAGGGATCCTTTCCCTGCGTGGTCGGGAAAGAATTCCCGGCGTTTCCGTGGCATCCTAAGAGGAGGCGCTCTCCAGAGGAAAGGTGAGACGAACTCCACGGGTCTTGCCACCATTCCCAGAGTCCACCAGATGTCTCCGTCCATTCCAGGGAAACCTCTTTTCCCTGCACTGCCTCGACTTTCAAGCCGAGGATCGACTCACACCACGGTGACACGAGGGACAGCCCTGTGGGAAAGCCTCGTGGGAAAGCCTCGTGGGAAAGCCTCGTTGGAAAGCCTCAAGGGAAAGCCACAGATCCCTTGATCCATGCGAAGGGAAGCGGGACACTGCTGCTACAGCTCGGGAGGAAAGCGCACGTGCATGGCCCCACTCGAGACGAGTAGTGACACCCCTGGGGGGACTCCAGAAGTACCCCATATCCATGTCAGAAGTGGAGAGGAATCCTCAGGTTCCGGCACCGACACCAAACAAGGTCTTAGACCCCGGCATCGTCGGGAGAGGAATCCCGAGAGGCCCCAGAGCAACGCACATGGGGACTGGCCTTTCCTGAGGCCACCAGAGCGGGTCCCTGTGGTCCCCATCGTAAGTCGAGAGCACCTGCCGCAACTCCAGAAAATCCAGGAGGTTCTCCCCTCCAGGCGAGATGAGGCCCATTTACGCTGAGGCAACTAGGGGTAATCACACTTAAACTCTGGAACTTCCAAAGGGTCCTTCACACCCTTGCTGCAAATCAAGAAGTTCCCCGACATACCCGTCTCCACTCTAGAGGAATCGGAGAGTCCCGTCCATATCCAGAGTGGCCCCGTTTCCGCCTGCTAGCTCGAGAGGAGGGATCCTTTCCCTGTGTGGTCGAGAAAGAATTCCTAGCGTTCCCGTCGCATCTCAAGAGGAGGCGCTCTCCACAGGAAAGGCGAGAAGAACTCCAGGATCAGGCCCCATTCCCAGAGTCCCCCAGATGCCTCAGTCCATTCCAGGGAAACCTGTTTTCCCAGCACTGCCTCGACTGTCAAGCCGAGGATCGACTCACTCCACGGTGGCACGTGGGACAGCCCTGTGGGAAAGCCTCGTGGGAAAGCCTCGTGGGAAAGCCTCCAGGGAAAGCCTCTGATCCTTAGATCCACGCGAAGGGAAGCGTGACACTGCTGCTACAGCTCTGGAGGAAAGCGCACGTGCATGCCCCCACTCGAGACGAGGACTGATTCCCCTGGGGAGACTCCAGAAGTACGCCAATATCCATGTCTGCACTGGAGAGGAATCCTCAGGTTCCGGCACCGACTCCACACAAGGTCTTAGGCCCTGGCATCGATGGGAGAGGAATCCCGAGAGGCCCCTGAGCAACTCGCATGGCGACTGGCCTTTCCTGAGGAAACCAGTGCGGGCCCCTGAGGTCCCCATCGTAAGTCGAGAGCACCTGCCGCAACTCGAGAAAATCCAGGAGGTTCTCCCCTCCAGGCGAGATGAGGCCCATTTCCCCTGAGGCGTCTCGAGGCTATTCACACCTAACCTCTGGAACTTTCAAAGGGTCCTTCACACCCTTGCTGCAACTCAAGAAGTTCCCCGACATACCCGTCTCCACTCGAGAGGAAGCACGAGAGTCCCGGCCCACATCCAGAGGAGCCCCGTTTCCGCCTCCTAGCTCGAGAGGAGGGATCCTTTCCCTGCGTGCTCTGGAAAGAATTCCCGGCGTTCCCGTCCCATCTCAAGAGGAGGCGCTCTCCACAGGAAAGGGAGAGGAACTCCAGGTTCCTGCCACCATTCCCAGAGTCCCCCAGATGTCTCCGTCCATTCCAGGGAAACCTCTTTTCCCTGCACTGCCTCGACTTTCAAGCCGAGGATCGACTCACACCACGGTGACACGAGGGACAGCCCTGTGGGAAAGCCTCGTGGGAAAGCCTCGTGGGAAAGCCTCGTTGGAAAGCCTCGAGGGAAAGCCACAGATCCCTTGATCCATGCGAAGGGAAGCGCGACACTGCTGCTACAGCTTGGGAGGAAAGCGAACGTGCATGACCCCACTCGAGACGAGGACTGACTCCCCTGGGGAGACTCCAGAAATATCCCAAGATTCATGTCAGCACTGGAGAGGAATCCTCAGGTTCCGGCAATGACCCCACACAAGGTCTTAGGCCCCAGCATCGACGGGAGGGGAATCCCGACAGGCGCCCGAGCAACTCGCATGAGGACTGGCCTTTCCTGAGGCCACCAGAGCGGGTCCCTGAGGTCCCCGTCGTAAGTCGAGAGCACCTGCCGCAACTACGAGAACATCCAGGAGGTTCTCCCCTCCAGGCGAGATGAGGCCCATTTCCGCGAAGGCGTCTCGAGGCTAATCACACCTAAACTCTGGAACTTACAAAGGGTCCTTCACACCCTTGCTGCAACTCAAGAAGTTCCCCGACATACCCGTCTCAACTCGAGAGGAAGCACAAGAGTCCCGCCCACATACAGAGGAGCCCCGTTTCCATCTCCTAGCTCGATAGGAGGGATCCTTTCCCTGCGAGCTCGGGAAAGAATTCCAGGCGTTCCCGTCGCATCTCAAGAGCAGGCGCTCTCCACAGGAAAGGCGAGAGGAACTCCAGGGTCGTGCCACCATTCCCAGAGTCCCCCAGATGTCTCCGTCCATTCCAGGGAAACCTGTTTTCCCTGCACTGCCTTGACTTTCAAGCCGAGGATCGACTCACACCACCCGGTGGCACGTGGGACAGCCCTGTGGGAAACCCTCCTGGGAAAGCCTCGTGGGAAAGCCTCCTGGGAAAGCCTCGAGGGAAAGCCACAGATCCCTTGATCCACGCGAATGGAACCGCGACACTGCTGCTTAAAGCTCGGGAGGAAAGCGCACGTGCATGCCCCCACTCGAGACGAGGACTGACTCCCCTGGGGAGACTCCAGAGTACCCCAAGATCCATGTCAGCACTGGAGAGGAATCCTCAGGTTCCGGCACCGACTCCACACAAGGTCTTAGGCACCAGCATCGACGGAAGATGAATCCCCGAGAGGCCCGATCAACTCGCACGGGACTGGCCTTTCCTGAGGCCACCAGAGCGGGTCCCTGAGGTCCCCGTCGTAAGTTGAGAGCACCTACCGTAACCCGAGAAAATCCAGGAGTTTCTCCCCTCCAGGCGAGATGAGGCCCATTTCCGCAGAGGCGTCTCGAGGCTAATCACATCTAACATCTGGAACTTCCAAAGGGTCCTTCACACCGTTGCTGCAACTCAAGAAGTTCCCGACATACCCGTCTCCACTCGAGAGGAAGCACGAGAGTCCCGCCCACATCCAGAGGAGCCCCGATTCCACCTTTAGCTCGAGAGGTTTGATCCTTTCCCTG
>NW_017203334.1:0-6062 GCF_001704415.2 Capra hircus | reverse complement strand
CTCGAACTAGGAGGCGGAAACGGGGCTCCTCTGGATTGGGCGGGACTCTCGTGCTTCCTCTTGAGTGGAGACGGGTATGTCGGGGAACTTCTTGTGTTGCAGCAAGGGTGTGAAGGCCCCTTTGAAGTTCCAGAGGTTAGGTGTGATTAGCCTGGCGGGACGCCTCAGAGGAAATGGGCCTCATCTCGCACTGGAGGGGAGAACCTCCTGGATTTTCTCGAGTTGGAACAGGTGTTCTCGCATTATGACGTGGAACTCAGGGACCCGCTCTGGTGGCTGCAGGAAAGGCCAGTCCCCATGCGAGTTGCTCGGGGACTCTCGGAATTCCTCTTCCGTCGATGCCGGGGCCTAAGACCTTGTGTGGAGTCGTTCGGGAACCTGAGGATTCCTCTCCAGGGCTGGCATGGATCTTGGGGTAATTTGGAGTCTCCCCAGGGGAGTCAGTGCACGTCTCGAGTGGGGGCATGCACGTGCGCATTTCCTCCCCAGCTCTAGCAGCCGTGTCACGCTTCCCGACGAGTGGATCAAGGGATCTGTGGCTTTTCCCTAGAGGCTTTCCCACAGGGCTGTCCCACGTGTCACCGTGCAGTGAGTCGATCCTCGGCTTGAAAGTCGAGGCAGTGCAGGGAAAACAGGTGTCCCTGGAATGGACGGAGACATCTGGGGGACTCTAGTAATGGTGGCACGACCTGGAGTTCCTCTGGCCTTTCCTGTGGAGAGCACCTCATCTTGAGATGTCACGGGAACGCCAGGAATTCTTTCCAGAACAGGCAGGGAAAGGATCCCTTCTCTCGCGCTAGGAGGCGGAAACGGGGCTCCTATGGATGTGGGCGGGACTCTCGTGCTTCCTCTCGAGTGGAGACGGGTATGTCGGGGAACTTCTTGAGTTGCAGCAAGGGTGTGAAGGACCCTTTGGAAGTTCCAGAGGTTAGGTGTGATTAGCCTCGAGAAGCCTCAGCGGAAATGGGCCTCATCTCGCCTGGAGGGGAGAACCTCCTGGATTTTCTCGAGTTGCGGCAGTTCCTCTCGACTTACGACGGGGACCTCAGGGACACGCTCTGGTGGCCTCAGGAAAGGCCAGTCCCCAAGCGAGTTGCTCGGGGCCTCTCGAGATTCCTCTCCTGTCGATGCCGGGGCCTAAGACCTTGTGTGGAGTCGGTGCCGGAACCTGAGGATTCCTCTCCAGTGCTGACATGGATCTTGCGGTACTTCCTGAGTCTCCCCTGGGGAGTCAGTCCTCCTCTCGAGTGGGGGCATGCACGTGCGCTTTCCTCCCCAGCTCTAGCAGCAGTGTCACGCTTCCCGTCGAGTGGGTCAAGGGATCTGTGGCTTTCCTGTGGCTTTCCCACAGCTTTCCCACAGGGCTGTCCCACGTGCCACCGTGGTGTGAGTCGATCCTCGGCTTGAAAGTCGAGGCAGTGCAGGGAAAACAGGTTTCCCTAAATGGACTGAGACATCTGGGGGACTCTGGGAATGGTGGCACGACCCTAGAGTTCCTCTCGCCTTTCCTCTGGAGAGCGCCTCCTCTTGAGATGCGACGGGAACGCCGGGAATTCTTTCCCGACCACGCAGGGAAAGATCCCTCCTCTCGAGCTAGGAGGCGGAAACAGCGCTCCTCTGGATGAGGGCGGGACTCTCGTGCTTCCTCTCGAGTGGAGACGGGTATGTCGCGGAACTTCTTGAGTTGCAGCAAGGGTGTGAAGGACCCTTTAGAATTCCAGAGGTAGGTGTGATTAGCCTCGAGATGCCTCAGCGGAAATGGGCCTCATCTCGCCTGGAGGGGAGAACCTCCTGGATTTTCTCGAGTTGCGGCAGGTGCTCTTGACTTACGTCGGGGACCTCAGGGACCCGCTCTGGTGGCCTCAGGAAAGGCCAGTCCCCATACGAGTTGTTCGGGTGCCTCTCGGTATTCCTCTCCCGTTGATGCCGGGACCTAAGACCTTGTTTGGAGTCGGTGCCAGAACCTGAGGATTCCTCTCCAATGCTGACATGGATTTGGGGTACTTCTGGAGTATCCCAGGGGAGTCAGTCATCGTCTCGAATTGGGGCATGCACGTGCGATTTCCTCTCGGGCTGTAGCAGCTGTGTCACGCTTCCCTTCACGTGGATCAAGGGATCTGTGTCTTTCCCTCGAGGCTTGCCCAGGAGGCTTTCCCACAGGGCTGTCCCACGTGCCACCGTGGTGTGAGTCGATCCTCGGCTTGAAATTCGAGGCAGTGCAGGAAAAACAGGTTTCCCTGGAATGGACTGAGACATCTGGGGGACTCTGGGAATGGTGGCATGACCCTGGAGTTCCTCTCGCCTTTCCTGTGGAGAGCGCCTCCTCTTGGGATGCGACGGAAACGCCGGGAATTCTTTCCCGACCACGCAGGGGAAGGATCCCTCCTATCTAGCTAGGAGGCGGAAACGGGGCTCCTCTGGATGAGGGCGTGACTCTCGTGATTCCTCTCGAGTGGAGACGGGTATGTCGGGAAACTTCTTCAGTTGCAGCAAGGGTGTGAAAGACCCTTTGTAAGTTCCAGATGTTAGGTGTGATTAGCCTCGAGATGCCTCAGCGGAAACGGGCCTCATCTCGCCTGGAGGGGAGAACCTGCTGGATTTTCTCGAGTTGCGGCATGTGCTCTCGACTTACGACGGGGACCTCAGGGACCCGCTCTGGTGGCCTCAGGAAAGACCAGTCCCCATGCGAGTTGCTCGGGGACTCACGGGATTCCTCTCCCATCGATGCCGTGGCCTAAGACCTTGTGTGGAGTCGGTTGCGGAACCTGAGGATTCCTCTCCAGGGCTGACATGCATCTTGGGGTACTTCTGGAGTCTCCCCAAGGGAGTCAGTCCTCGTATCGAGTGGGGTCATGCACGTGCGCTTTCCTCCCCAGCTCTAGCAGCAGTGTCACGCTTCCCGTCGAGTGGGTCAAGGGATCTGTGGCTTTCCCACGAAGCTTTCCCACAGGGCTGTCCCACGTGCCACCGTGGTGTGAGTCGATCCTCGGCTTGAAAGTCGAGGCAGTGCAGGGAAAACAGGTTTCCCTAAATGGACTGAGACATCTGGGGGACTCTGGGAATGGTGGCACGACCCTAGAGTTCCTCTCGCCTTTCCTCTGGAGAGCGCCTCCTCTTGAGATGCGACGGGAACGCCGGGAATTCTTTCCCGACCACGCAGGGAAAGATCCCTCCTCTCGAGCTAGGAGGCGGAAACAGCGCTCCTCTGGATGAGGGCGGGACTCTCGTGCTTCCTCTCGAGTGGAGACGGGTATGTCGCGGAACTTCTTGAGTTGCAGCAAGGGTGTGAAGGACCCTTTGGAAGTTCCAGAGGTTAGGTGTGATTAGCCTCGAGACGCCTCAGCGGAAATGGGCCTCATCTCGCCTGGAGGGGAGAACCTCCTGGATTTTCTCGAGTTGCGGCAGGTGCTCTCAACTTACGACGGGTCCTCAGGGACCCGCTCTGGTGGCCTCAGGAAAGGCCAGTCCCCATGCGAGTTGCTCGGGGGCCTCTCGGGATTCCTCTCCCGTCGATGCCGGGGCCTAAGACTGCCGGGAGCCAGTGTGAGCAAGCCCGCCCGTGACAAGGTTATGAGGAAGGAAGCTGACATACGCAAGGCGTGCTCAGACTTCAGGGACCCCTCTGGAAGTTTTTAAGCATGTACCCCAACAAATATCTGCCGGTTTTTGTGCTCTGCTTTTTCACTCTTCTGACCTTTTCTGGAAAAAGTCAATTCAGCGCGTTAGTCTTCTGCATTTGAAAGAGTGTTTCAATCCAAAAACCCTCTGATGGCTTTCTAGCCTGCCTGTAGGACTCGTACAGCTGCGCTTGTGATTGTTTGAGGCCTCCTGACCGCAGGAGGCACAGGAAGCTTAAAACATCCTAGGAATGCAGGAGCTTTCGAGGAGTCAAAATCTTTAGAATAGGACTGATTAAAAGTTTCATTTTTTGGGTCAATGCTTGCTGCCAAATTTTCATATCCTTTATTTTTAGATATAGTTGGTATATAGAAAAACAAGTAGTAGACCTGGTATTAGCAACATTATATCTTTGAGTTAAGTACCTTCTTTGTTATAACCCACTGCACATTTGTTCTATAGAGATGTAACTTTAATGCTTTAAGGAGATGCAGATTAAAGAAAAACACTTCAGGGGAAACAAAATTAACGTTCATTAAGGAACAGAGCCAAAAAGTGTTAACAAGCCTCTTGGCCAGAAGATAATGTAAATCACCTGAGACCTTTTGTATACAAAATGATATACAGAAAGAATCTGGGTTGTGAACGCTACATAATTTTGTGTTATCCATTGATCTCCATGTTTTATCAAAAATATAAAAGGCCTTGTGAACAATAAAGGAGGAGACCAGGGTCCGGGGGCCAGTTTCTCGGACCAGCTTCTCGAACTAGTCTCTCAGCCTGGTTTCTTGGGACTCTGGCTCCCCCCGTGTCTTTCTCTCTCTTTCTTCTTCTCTACCTTTCCTTCTCTCTGCTCTTTACTTTAACTTCAGGCTGAATCTCCACCTGGAGTGCGGAGGCTAGCAAGGTCTACTTACTTGCCCTGGCTGTTAAGACCCGCACGAAAGGGAGCTTAAGGCGAGGCACCCTTAGATATTCAAGCGGGCGCCGGTGGCCCAAAGTAGGTGGTGCAAATTCCTTGTGTGGAATTTTATTGGCCTTCCGCGTAAACCAAGCTATTCAGCCCTCTTCCTCCACTTAATCTTCTTACTACACTATAGTTTCCAAATCTAATCTTACATTAATAAATAAACAAGTCTTTCCACGACAACGCCGTCCACAGTTCGAATTCCCTGGATCCACCGGGGCTGGAGCCCGGCATAAGACCTTGAGTGGAGTCGGTGCCGGAACCTGAGGATTCCTCTCCAGTGCTGACATGGATCTTGGGGTACTTCTGGAGTCTCCCCAGGGGAGTCAGTCTTCGTCGCGAGTGGGGGTATGCACGTGCGCTTTCCTCCCGAGCTGTAGCAGCAGTGTCATGCTCCCCTTCGCGTGGATCAAGGGATCTGTGGCTTTCCCACGAAGCTTCCCACAGGGCTGTCCCACGTGCCACCGTGCTGTGAGTTGATCCTCGGCTTGAAAGTCGAGGTAGTGCAGGGAAAACAGGTTTCCCTGGAATGGACTGAGACATCTGGGGGACTCTGGGAAGGGTGGCACGACCCTGGCGTTCCTCTCGCCTTTCCTGTGGAGAGCGCCTCCTCTTGAGATGCGACGGGAACGCCGGGAATACTTTCCCGACCACGCAGGGAAAGATCCCTCCTCTTGAGCTAGGAGGCGGAAACGGCGCTCCTCTGGATGAGGGAGGGACTCTCGTGATTCCTCTCGAGTGGAGACGGATATGTCGGGGAACTTCTTGAGTTGCAGCAAGGGTGTGAAGGACCCTTTGGAAGTTCCAGAGGTTAGGTGTGATTAGCCTCGAGACGCCTCAGCGGAAATGGGCCTCATCTCGCCTGGAGGGGAGAACCTCCTGGATTTTCTCGAGTTGTGGCAGGTGCTCTCTACTACACGGGGACCTCAGGGACCCGCTCTGGTGGCCTCAGGAAAGGCAGGTCCCCAACGAGTTGCTCGGGGTCATCTCGGGATTCCTCTCCCGTCGATGCCGGGGCCTAAGGCCTTGTGTGGAGACGCTGCCGGAACCTGAGGATTCCTCCCCAGTGCTGGCATGGATTTGGGGTATTTCTGGAGTCTCCCCAGGGGAGTCAGTCCTCGTCTCGAATTGGGGCATTCACGTGCGATTTCCTCCCGAGGCTGTAGCAGCAGTGTCAACGTCCCCTTCGCGTGGATCAAGGGATCTGTGGCTTTCCTTCCCACGAGGCTTTCCCACGAAGTTTTACCACAGGGCTATCCCACGTGCGACCGTGGTGTGAGTCGATCCTCGGCTTGAAAGTCGAGGCAGTGCAGGGAAACAGGTGTCCCTGGAATGGACGGAGACATCTGGGGGCTCTGGAATGGTGGCAGTTCCTCTGGCCTTTCCTGTGGAGAGCACCTCATCTTGAGATGTCACGGGAACGCCAGGAATTCTTTCCAGAACGGCAGGGAAAGGATCCCTTCTCTCGCGCTAGGAG
>NW_017203333.1:0-6062 GCF_001704415.2 Capra hircus | reverse complement strand
AGCCACAGATCCCTTGATCCACGAAGGAAGAGAAGCGGACATTGCTGCTACAGCTCGAGAGGAGGAAATCGCACGTGAATGCCCCAATTCGAGACGAGGACTGACTCCCCTCTGGAGACTCCAAAAGTACCCCAAATCCATGTCAGCACTGGAGAGGAATCCTCAGGTTTCCGGCAGCGATTCCACACAAGGTCTTAGGCCCCGGCATCGACGGGAGAGGAATCCGAGAGGCCCCCGAGCAACTCGCATGGGGACTGGCCTTTCCTGAGGCCAACAGAGCGGGTCCCTGAGGGGTCCCCGTCGTAAGTTGAGAGCACCTGCCGCAACTCGAGAAAATCCAGGGAGGTTCTCCGCTCCAGGCGAGATGAGGCCCATTTCCGCTGAGGCGTCTCGAGGCTAATCACACCTAACCTCTGGAAACTTACAAAGGGTCCTTCACACCCTTGCTGCAACTCAAGAAGTTCCCGACATACCCGTCTCCACTCGAGGGAAACACGAGAGTCCGCCCCTCATCCAGAGAAGCCTCGTTCCGCCTCCTAGCTCGAGAGGAGGGATCCTTTCCTGCGTGTTCGGGAAAGAATTCCCGGCGTTCCTGTCGCATCTCAAGAAGAGGCGCTCTCCACAGGAAAGGCGAGAGGAACTCCAGGGTCGTGCCACCATTCCCAGAGTCTCCCAGATGTCTCAGTTCATTCCAGGGAAACCTGTTTTCCCTGCACTGCCTCGACTTTCAAGTCGAAGATCGACTCACACCTCGGTGGCATGTGGGACAGCCCTGTGGAAAGCCTCGTGGGAAAGCCTCGTGGAAAAGCCTCGAGCGAAAGCCCACAGCTCCCTTGATCCACGCGAAGGGAAGAGTGACACTGCTGCTACAGCTCGAGAGGAAAGCCCACATGCAGGCCCCCACTCGAGACGAGGACTGACGCCCCTCGGGTGACACCAGAAGTACCCCAAGATCCATGTCGGGACTGGAGAGCAATCCTCAGGGTCCGGCACAGACTCCACACAAGGTCTTATGCCCAGGATCGACAGGAGAGGAATCCCGAGGGCCCCCAAGCAACTCGCATGGGAACTGGACTTTCTTGAGGCCAACAGAGCGGGTCCCTGGGGTCCCCATCGTAAGTGGAGAGCACCTGCCGCAACTCGGGAAAATCCAGGAGGTTCTCCCCTCCAGGCGAGATGAGGCCCATTACCGCTGAGGCGTCTGGAGGCTAATCACACCTAACCTCTGGACCTTCCAAAGGGTCCTTCACAGCCTTGCTGCAACTTAAGAAGTTCCCCAAAAAACACATCTCCACTCGAAAGGAAGCACGAGAGTCCCGCCCACATTCAGAGGAGCACTGTTTCCGCCTCCTAGCTCGAGAGGAGGTATCCTTTCCCTCAGTCATCGGGAAAGAATTCCCGGTGTTCCCGGCGCATCTCAAGATTAGGCGTTTCTCCACAGGAAAGGCGAGAGGAACTCCAGGGTCGTGCAACCATTCCCAGAGTCCCCCAGATGTCTCAGTCCATTCCAGGGAAACCTGTTTTCCCTGCACTGCCGGACTTTAAATCGACTCACACCACGTGGCACGTGGGACAGCCCTGTGGGAAAGCCACGTGGGAAAGCCTCCTGGGAAAGCCTCGAGGGAAAGCCGCTGATCCCTTGATCCACGGGAAAGGAAGCGCAACACTGCTGCTACAGCTCGGGAGGAAAGCGCACGTGCATGCCCCCACTCGAGACGAGGACTGACTCCCCTGGGAGACTCCATAAGTACCCCAAGATCCTTTTCAGCACTGGAGAGGAATCCTCAGGTTCCGGGCCGACTCCACACAAGATCTTAGGCCCCGACATCGATGGGAGAGGAATCCCGAGAGGCCCCAGAGCAACTCGCATGGGGGACTGTCCTTTCCTGAGGCCACCATAGCGGGGTCCCTGAGGTCCCCGTCGTAAGTCGAGAGCACCTACCGCAACTCGAGAAAATCCAGGAGGTTCTCCCCTCCAGGCGAGATGAGGCCCATTTCCGCTGATGCGTCTCGAGGCTTATCACACCTAACTTCTGGAACTTCCAAAGGGTCCTTCACCCCTTGCTGCAACTCAAGAAGTTTCCCGACATACCCGTCTCCACTCGAGAGGAAGCACGAGAGTCCCGCCCACATCCATAGGCGCCCCGTTTCCGCCTCCGAGCTCGAGAGAGTGGATCCGTTCCGTGCATGGTCGGGAAAGAATTCCCGGTGTTCCCGTCGCACCTCAAGAGGAGGCGCTCTCCACAGGAAAGGCGAGAGAAACTCCAGGGTCGTGCCAGCATTCCCAGAGTCCCCCAGATGTCTCAGTCCATTCCAGGGAAACCTGTTTTCCCTGCACTGCCTGGACTTTAAAGCCGAGGATCGACTCACACCACGGTGGCACATGGGACAGCCCTGTGGGAAAGCCTCGTGGGAAAGCCTCGAGGGAAAGCCACAGATCCCTTGATCCACGCAAAGGGAAGCGTGACACTGCTGCTAAGGCTGGAAGGAAAGCGCACGTGCAAGCCCCCACTTGAGACGAGCACTGACTCCCCTGGGGAGACTCCAGAAGTACCCCAAGATCCATGTCACCACTGGAGAGGAATCCTCAGGTTCTGGCACCGACACCACAGAAGATCTTAAGCCCCCGCATCGACGGGAGGGGAATCCCGAGAGGCCCCGAGCAACTCGCATGGGGACTGGCCTCTCCTGAGGCCACCAGAGCGGGTCCCTGAGGTCCCCGTGGAAAGTCGAGAGCACCAGCTGCAACTCGAGAAAATCCAGGAGGTTCTCTCCTCCAGGCTAGATGAGGCCCATTTCCGCTGAGGCGTCTCGAGGCTAATCACATCTATCATCTGGAACTTCCAAAGTGTCCTTCACACCCTTGCTACAACTCAAGAAGTTCCCCGACATACCCGTCTCCTCTCGAGAGGAAGCACGAGAGTTCCGCCCACATCCAGAGGAGCCCCGTTTCCGCCTCCTAGCTCGAGAGGAGGGATCCTTTCCCTGCCTGGTCGGGAAAAGAATTCCCGGCGTTCCCGTCGCATCTCAAGAGGAGGCGCTCTCCAAAGGAAAGGCGAGAGGAACTCCAGGGTCCTGCTACCATTCCCAGAGTCCCCCAGATGTCTCAGTCCATTCCAGGGAAACCTGTTTTCCCTGCACTGCCTTGACTTCAAGCCAAGGATCGACTCACACCACGGTGGCACGTGGGACAGCCCTGTGGGAAAGCCTCATGGGAAAGCCACAGATCCCTTGATCCACGCGAAGGGAAGCGCGACACTGCTGCGACAGCTCGGGAGGAAAGCGCACGTGCATCTCCCCTCGAGACAAGGACTGACTGCCCTGGGGAGACTCCAGAAGTACCCCAAGATCCATGTCAGCACTGGAGAGGAATCCTCAGGTTCCGACACCGAATCCACACAAGATCTTAGGAAACCGGCATCGACGGGAGAGGAATCCAGAGAGGCCCCCGAGGAACTCGTTTGGGGCCTGGCCTTTCCTGAGGCCACCAGAGCGCGTCCCTGAGGTCCCGTCGATAGTCAAGAGCACCTGACACAACTCAGAGAAAATCCAGGAGTCTCTCCCCTCCAGGCGAGATGAGGCCCATTTCTGCTGAGGCGTCCCGAGGCTAATCACACCTAACCTCTGGAACTTCCAAAGGGTCCTTCACAACCATGCTGCAACTCAAGAAGTTCCCTGAAATACACGTCTCCACTCGAGAGGAAGCACGAGAGTCCCGCCCACATCCAGAGGAGCTCCGTTTCCGCCTCCTAGCTCCAGAGGAGGGATCCTTTCCCTGCGTGGTCGGGAAAGAATTCCCGGCATTTCCGTCGCATCTCAAGAGGAGGCGCTCTCCATAGGAAGGGCGAGAGGAACTCAGGGTCGTGCCAGCATTCCCAGAGTCCCCCAGATATCTCAAACCATTCCAGCGAAACCTGTTTTTCCCTGCACTGCCTCGACGTTCAAGCCGAGGATCGAGTCACACCACGGTGGCACGTGGGACAGCCCTGTGGGAAAGCCTCTTGGGAAATCCTCGTGGGAAAGCCTCAAGCGAAAGCCACAGATCCCTTGATCCACGCCTATGGAAGCGTGACACTGCTGTTACAGCTCGGGGGGAAAGCGCATGTGCATGCCCCCACTCGAGACGAGGACTGACTCCCCTGGGGAGACTCGAGAAGTACCCCAAGATCCCTGTCAGCACTGGAGAGGAATCCTCAGGTTCCGGCACCGACTCCACACAAGGTCTTAGGCCCGGCATCGACCGGAGTGGAATCCCGAGAGGCCCCCGAGCAACTCGTATGGGACTGGCCTTTCCTGAGGCCACTAGAGCGGGTCCCTGAGGTCCCCGTCGTAAGTCGAGAGCACCTGCCGCAACTCGAGAAAATACCAGGTTCTCCCCTCCAGGCGAGATGAGGCCCATTTCCGCTGAGGCGTCTGGATGCTAATCACACCTAACATCTGGAACTTCCAAAGGGTCCTTCACACCCTTGCTGCAACTCAAGAAGTTCCCCGACATACCCGTCTCCACTCGAGAGGAAGCACGAGCGTCCTGCCCACATCTGGAGGAGGCCCGATTCTGCCTCCTATCTCGAGAGAAGGGATCCTTTCCCTGCGTGTTCGGGAAAGAATTCCCGGCGTTTCCGTCGCATCTCAAGAGGAGGCGCTCTTCATAGAAAGGGCGAGAGGAACTCCAGGGTCATGCCACCGTTCCCAGAGACCCCCCAGATGTCTCAGTCCATTCCAGCGAAACCCGTTTTCCCTGCACTGCCTCGACGTTCAAGCCGAGGATCGACTCACACCACGGTGGCACGTGGGACAGCCCTGTGGGGAAAGCCTCGTGGGAAATCCTCGTGGGAAAGCCTCAAGCGAAAGCCACAGATCCCTTGATCACGCCTATGGAAGCGTGACACTGCTGTTACAGCTCGGGGGGAAAGCGCACGTGCATGCCTCCACTCGATACGAGGACTGACTCCCCTGGGGAGACTCCAGAAGTACCCAAGATCCATATCAGCACTGGAGAGGAATCCTCAGGTTCCGGCACCGACTCCACACAAGCTCTTAGGCCCCCAGCATCGACGGGGAGAGGAATCCCGAGAGGCCCCGAGCAACTCGCATGGGGACTGGCCTTTCCTGAGGCCACCAGAGCGGGTCCCGGATGTCCCCGTCGTAAGTCGAGAGCACCGGCAGCAACTCAAGAAAATCAAGGAGGTTCTCCCGTCCAGGCGAGATGAGGCCCATTTCCGCTCAGGCGTCTCGAGACTAATCACACCTAATCTCTGGAACTTCCAAAGGGTCCTTCACACCCTTGCTGCAACTCATGAAGTTCCCCGACATACCCGTCTCCACTCGAAAGCAAGCACGAGAGTCCCACCCACATCCAGAGGACCCCTGTTTCCGCCTCCTAGCTCAGAGAGGAGGGATCCTATCCCTGCGTGGTGGGGAAAGAATTCCCGGCGTTCCCGTCGCATCTCAAAGAGGAGGCGCTCTCCACAGGAAAGCGAGAGGAACTCCAGGGTCATGCCACCATTCCCAGAGTCCCCCAGATGTCTCAGTCCATTCCAGTGAAACCTGTTTTCCCTTCACTGCCTCGACTTTTCAAGCCGAGGATCGACTCACACCACGGTGGCACGTGGGACAGCCCTGTGGGAAAGCCTCATGGGAAAGCCACAGATCCCTTGATCCACGCGAAGGGAAGCGCGACACTGCTGGCGGACAGCTCGGGAGGAAAGCGCACGTGCATCTCCCCCTCGAGACAAGGACTGACTGCCCTGGGAGACTCCAGAAGTACCCCAAGATCCATGTCAGCACTGGAGAGGAATCCTCAGGTTCCGACACCGACTCCACACAAGATCTTAGGCCCGGCATCGACGGGGAAGGAATCCAGAGAGGCCCCGAGGAACTCGTTTGGGGCCTGGCCTTTCCTGAGGCCACCAGAGCGGGTCCCTGAGGTCCTCGTCGATAGTCAAGAGCACCTGACACAACTCGAGAAAATCCAGGAATCTCTCCCCTCCAGGCGAGATGAGGCCCATTTCCGCTGAGGCGTCCCGAGGCTAATCACACCTAACCTCTGGAACTTCCAAAGG
>NW_017203332.1:0-6063 GCF_001704415.2 Capra hircus | reverse complement strand
ACTCGAGAGGAAGCACGAGAGTCCCGCCCACATCCAGTGGAGCCCCGTTTCTGCCTCCTAGCTCGAGACGGGGTATCCTTTCCCTGCGTGGTCAGGAAAGAACCCGGCGTTCCCGTCGCGCATCTCAAGAGGAGCGCTCTCCACCGGAAAGGCGAGAGGAACTCCAGGTCGTGCCACCATTCCCAGAGTCCCCCAGATGTTTCAGTCCATTCCAGGGTATCCTGTTTTCCTTAAACAGTCTCGACATTCAAGCCAAGGATCGACTCACACCACGGTGGCACGTGGGACAGCCCTGTGGAAAAGCCTCCTGGGATAGCCTAGTGGGAAACCCTCGAGGGAAAGCCACAGATCCCTTGATCCACGCGAAGGGAAGCATGACACTGCTGCTATAGCTCGGGGAAATGTGCACGTGCATGCCCCCCACTCGACACAAGGACTGACTCCCCTGGGAGACTCCAGAAATACCCCAAGATCCATGTCAGCACTGGAGAGGAATCCTCAGGTTCGGGCACCGACTCCACACAAGGTCTTAGGCCCTGTCATCAACGGGACAGGAGTCCCGAGAGAGACAACCACAAGCAACTCACATGGGGACTGGCCTTTCCCTGAGGCCACCAGAGCGGGTCCCTGAGGTCCCCATCCTAAGTCGAGAGCACCTTCCGAACTCGAGAAAATCCAGGACTTTCTCCCTTCCAGGTGACATGAGTCCCATTTCCACTGAGGCGTCTCGAGGCTAATCACACCTAACCTCTGGAACTTTCAAAGGGTCCTTCACACCCTTGCTGCAACTCAAGAAGTTCCCCGACATACCCGTCTCCACTCGAGAGGAAGCACGAGAGTCCCTCCACTTCCACAGGAGCCCCGATTCCGCGTCCTAGCTCGAGAGGAGGGATCGTTTAACTGCGTGGTCTTGAAAGAATTCCCGGCGTTCCCGTCCCATCTCAAAAGGAGGCGCTCTCCACAGGAAAGGCTAGAGGAACTCAAGGGTCGTGCCACCATCCCCAGAGTCCCCCCGATGTCTCAGTCCATTCCAGGGAAACCTGTTTTCCCTGCAGTGCCTCGACTTTCAAGCCGAGGATCGACTCACACCACGGAGGCACGTGGGACAGCCCCATGGGAAAGCCTAGAGGGAAAGCCAGGGATCCCTTGATCCACGCGAAGGGAAGCGTGACACTGCTGCTACAGCTCAGGAGGAAAGCCCACGTGTGTGCCGCCACTCGAGAAGAGGACTGACTCCCCTGGGGAGACTGCAGAAGTACCCAAGATCCATGTCAGCACTGGAGAGGAATCCTCAGGTTCCGGCACTGACTTCACACAAGGTCTTAGGCCCCAGCATCGACAGGAGAGAAATCCTGAGAGGCCCTTGAGCAACTCGCATGGGACCTGGCCTTTCCTGAGGCCACCAGAGCGGGTCCCTTATGTCCCCCGTCGTGAGTCGAGAGAACCTGCCGCAGCTCGAGAAAATCCAGGAGGTTCTCCCCTCCAGGCGAGATGAGCCAATTTCCGCTGAGGCGTCTCGAGTCTAATCACACCTAACCTCTGGAACTTCCAAAGGGTAATTCACACCCTTGCTGCAACTCAAGAAGTTCCCCGACATACCCGTCTCCACTCGAGAGGAAGCAAGACCGACCCGCCCACATCCAGAGAGCCCAGTTTCCCCCTCCTAGCTCGAGACGGAGGATCCTTTCAGACCGTGGTCGGGAAAGAATTCCCGGTGTTCCCGTCGCATCTCAAGAGGAGGCGCTCTCCACAGGAAAGGCGAGAGTAACTGCAGGGTCGTGCCACCATTCCCACAGTCCCCCAGATGTCTCAGTCCTTTCCAGGGAAACCTGTTTTCCCTGCACTACCACGATTTTCAAGCCGAGGTCGACTCTCACCATGGTTCCACGTGGGACAGCCCTGTGGGAAAGCCTCGTGGGAAAGCCTAGAGGGACAGCCACAGATCTCTTGATCCACGTGAAGGGACGTGTGACACTGCAGCTAGAGTTCGGGAGGAAAGCGCACGTGCATGCTCCCACTCGAGACAAGGACTGACTCCCCTGGGAGACTCCAGAAGTATCCCAAGATCCATGTCAGCACTGGAGAGGAATCCTCAGGTTCCGGCACCGACTCCACACAAGGTCTTAGGCCCCAGCAACGACGGAGAGGAATCCCTAGAGGCCCCCGAGGAATTCTCATGGGGACTGGCCTTCCCTGAGGCCACCAGAGCGGGTCCCTGAGGTCCCCGTGGTAAGACGAGAGCACCTGCCGTAACTCGAGAAAATCCAGGAGGTTCTACCCTCCAGGCGAGATGAGGCCCATTTCCGCTGAGGCGTCTCGAGGCTAATCACACCTAACCTCTGGAAATTCCAAAGGGTCCTTCACACCCTTGCTGCAACTCAAGAAGTTCCCCTACATACCCGTCTCCACTCGAGCGGAAGCACGAGAGTCCCGCCCACATGCAGAGGAGCCCCGTAGCCGCCTCCTACCTCGAGAGGAGGGATCCTTTCCCTGCGTGGTCGGGAAAGAATTCCCGGCGTTCCCGTCCCATCTCAAGAGGAGGCGCTCTCCACAGGAAAGGCGAGAGGAACTCCAGGGTCGTGCCACCATTCCCAGGGTCCCCCAGATGTCTCAGTCCATTCCAGGGAAACCTGTTTTCCCTGCACTGCCTCGACTTTCAAGCCGAGGATAGACACACCACGGATGTGGGACAGCCCTGTGGAAAAAGCCTCGTGGGAAAGCCTCGTGGGAAAGCCTCGAGGGAAAGCCACAGATCCCTTGATCCACGCGAAGGGAAGCGTGACACTGCAGCTACAGCTCGGGAGGAAAGCGCACGTGCATGCCCCCACTCGAGACGAGGACTGACTCCCCTGGGGAGACCCCAGATGTACCCAAGATCCATGTCATCCCCTGGAGAGGAAACCTCAGGTTCCAGGACCGACTCCACACAAGGTCTTAGGCCCCGGCATCGACGGGAGAGGAATCCTGAGAGCCACCGAGCAACTCGAATGGGGACTGGCCTTTCCTGAGCCACCAGAGTGGGTCCCTGAGGTCCCTGTCGTAAGTCGAGAGCACCTGCCGCAACTCGAGAAAATCCAGGAGGTTCTCCCCTCCGGGCGAGATGAGGCCCATTTTCGCTGAGGCGTCTCGAGGCTAATTACACCTAACCTCTGGAACTTCCAAAGGGTCCTTCACACCCTTGCTGCAACTCAAGAAGTTCCCCGATATACCGTCTTTCTCAGGAGGAAGCACGAGAGTCGCCCCCCACATTCAGAGGAGCCCCGTTTCCGCCTCCTAGCTCGAGAGGAGGGATCCTTTCCCTGCGTGGTTCGGGAAAGAATTCCCGGCGTTCCTGTCGCCATCTCAAGAGGAGGTGGTCTCCACAGGAAAGGCCAGAGGAACTCCAGGGTCGTGCCACCATTCCCAGGAGTACCCCAGATGACTCAGTCCACTCCAGGGAAACCTGTTTTCCCTGCACTGCCTCGACTTTCAAGCCGAGGATGGACTCACACCACGGGGCACGTGGGACAGCCCTGTGGGAAAGCCTCGTGGAAAAGCCTCGTGGGAAAGCCTCGTGGCAAAGCCACAGATCCCTTTATCCAAGCGAAGGGAATCATGACACTGCTCCTACAGCTCGGGAGGAAAGCGCACGTGCATGCCCCCATTCAAGACGAGAACTGACTCCCCTGGGGAGACTCCAGAAGTACCCCAAGATCCATGTCAGCACTGGAGAGGAATCCTCAGGTTTCAGGACCGACTCCACACAAGGTCTTAGGTCCCGGCATCGACGGGGAGAGGAATCCGGAGAGGCCCGAGCAACTCGCATGGGGCCTGGCCTTTCCTGAGGCCACCAGAGCGGGTCCCTGAGGTCCCCGTCGTAAGTCGAGAGCACCTGCCGCAACTCGAGAAAATCCAGGAGGTTCTCCCCTCCAGGCGAGATGAGGCCCATTTCCGCTGAGGTGTCTCGAGCCTAATCACACCTAACCTGTGGAACTTCCAAAGGGTCCTTCACACCCTTGCTGCAACTCAAGAACTCCCCGACATACCCGTCTCCAGAGGAGAGGAAGCACGAGAGTCCCGCCCAATACAGAGGAGCCCGATACCGCCTCCTAGTTCGAGAGGAGGGATCCTTTCCTGCGTGGTCGGGAAAGAATTCCCGGCGTTCCCGTCGCATCTCAAGAGGAGGCGCTCTCCACAGGAAAGGCGAGAGGAAATCCAGTTCGTGCTACCATTCCCAGAGTCACCCAGATGTCTCTGTCCATTCCAGGGAAACCTGTTTTCCCCTGCAAAAGACTTTCAAACCGAGGATCGACTCACACCAAGGTGGCACGTGGGACAGCCCTGTGGGAAAGCTCGTGGGAAACCTCCTGGGAAAGCCTCAAGGGAAAACCTCAGATCCCTTGATCCACGAGAAGGAAGCGTGACACTGCTGCTACAGCTCGGGAGGAAAGCGCACGTGCATGTCCCCACTCGAGACGAGGGCTGACTCACCTTAGGAGACTCCACAAGTACCCCAAGATCCATGTCAGCACTGGAGAGGAATCCTCAGGTTCAATCACCGACTCCACACAAGGTCTTAGGCCCCGGCATCGACGCGAGAAATCCCGAGAGGCTCCCGAGCAACTCGCATGGGGACTGGCCTTTCCTGAGGCCACCAGAGCGGGTCCTGAGGTCCCCGTCCAAAGTCGAGAGCCCCTGCCCCAACCTGTGAAACTCCAGGAGGTTCTCCGCACAAGGCGAGATGAGGCTCATTTCCGCTGAGGCGTCTCGAGGCTAATCACACCTAATCTCTGGAACTTCCAAAGTGTCCTTCACACCCTTGCTGCAACTCAAGAAGTTCCCGACATACCCGTCTCCACTCGAGAGGAAGCACGAGAGTCCCGCCCACATCCAGTGGAGCCCCGTTTCTGCCTCCTAGCTCGAGACGGGGTATCCTTTCCCTGCGTGGTCAGGAAAGAATTCCCGGCGTTCCCGTCGCATCTCAAGAGGAGGCGCTCTCCACCGGAAAGGCGAGAGGAACTCCAGGGTCGTGCCACCATTCCCAGAGTCCCCCAGATGTTTCAGTCCATTCCAGGGTATCCTGTTTTCCTTAAACAGTCTCGACATTCAAGCCAAAGGATCGACTCACACCACGGTGGCACGTGGGACAGCCCTGTGGAAAAGCCTCCTGGGATAGCCTAGGGGAAACCCTCGAGGGAAAGCCACAGATCCCTTGATCCACGCGAAGGGAAGCATGACACTGCTGCTATAGCTCGGGAGGAATGTGCACGTGCATGCCCCCACTCGACACAAGGACTGACTCCCCTGGGGAGACTCCAGAAATACCCCAAGATCCATGTCAGCACTGGAGAGGAATCCTCAGGTTCCGGCACCGACTCCACACAAGGTCTTAGGCCCTGTCATCAACGGGACAGGAGTCCCGAGAGACCACCAGCAACTCACATGGGGACTGGCCTTTCCTGAGGCCACCAGAGCGGGTCCCTGAGGTCCCCATCCTAAGTCCAGAGCACCTTCCGAAACTCGAGAAAATCCAGGACTTTCTCCCTTCCAGGTGACATGAGTCCATTTCCACTGAGGCGTCTCGAGGCTAATCACACCTAACCTCTGGAACTTTCAAAGGGTCCTTCACACCTTGCTGCAACTCAAGAAGTTCCCCGACATACCCGTCTCCACTCGAGAGGAAGCACGAGAGTCCCTCCCACTTCCACAGGAGCCCCGATTCCGCGTCCTAGCTCGAGAGGAGGGATCGTTTAACTGCGTGGTCTGAAAGAATTCCCGGCGTTCCCGTCCCATCTCAAAAGGAGGCGCTCTCCACAGGAAAGGCTAGAGGAACTCAAGGGTCGTGCCACCATCCCCAGAGTCCCCCGATGTCTCAGTCCATTCCAGGGAAACCTGTTTTCCCTGCAGTGCCTCGACTTTCAAGCCGAGGATCGACTCACACCACGGAGGCACGTGGGACAGCCCCATGGGAAAGCCTCGAGGGAAAGCCAGGGATCCCTTGATCCACGCGAAGGGAAGCGTGACACTGCTGCTACAGCTCAGGAGGAAAGCGACGTGTGTGCCGCCACTCGAGAAGAGACTGAC
>NW_017203331.1:0-6063 GCF_001704415.2 Capra hircus | reverse complement strand
ACAGGAGGCGTTCTCCACAGGAAAGGCGAGAGGAAATCCAGGGTCGTGCCACCATTCCCAGAGTTCCCCAGATGTCTCAGTCCATTCCAGGGAAACCTGTTTTCCCTGCACTGCCTCGAATTTCAAGCCGAGGATCGATTCACACCACAGTGGCACGTGGGACAGCCTTGTGGGAAAGCCTCGTGGGAAAGCCTCGAGGGAAAGCCACAGATCCCTTGATCCACGCGAAGGGAAGCGCGACACTGCTGCTACAGTTCGAGAGGAAAGCCCATGTGCATGCCCCCACACGAGACGAGGACTGACTCCCCTGGGGAGACTCCAGAGGTTCCCCAAGATCCATGTCAGCACTGGAGGGGAATCCTCAGGTTTGCAAGCAACGACTCCACACAAGGTCTTAGGCCCCGGCATCGACGGGAGAGGAATCCCGAGAGGCCCCCCGAGCAACTCACATGGGGACTGACCGTTCCTGAGGCCACCCAGAGCGGGTCCCTGAGGTCCCCGTCGCAAGTCGAGAGCACCTTCCTGCAACCCGAGAAAATCCAGGAGGTTGTCCCTCCAGGCGAGATGAGGCCCATTTCCAATGAGGCGTCTCCAAGCTAATCAAAACTAACCTCTGGAACTTCCAAAGGGTCCGTCACACCCTTGCTGCAACTCAAGAATTTCCCCGACATACTCGTCTCCACTCGAGAGGAAGAACGACAGTCCCGCCCACATCCAGAGGAGCCCCGTTTCTGCCTCCTAGCTCGAGAGGAGGGATCCTTTCCCTGCGTGGTCGGTCAAGTATTCCCGGCGTTCCGGTCGCATCTCAAGAGGAGCCGCTCTCAACAGGAAAGGCGAGAGGAACTCCAGGGTCGTGCCACCATTCCCAGAGTCCCCCAGATGTCTCAGTCCTCTGCATGGAAACCTGTTTTCCCTGCACTGCCTCCACTTTCAAGCCGAGGATCGACTCACGCCACGGTGGCACGTGGGACAGCCTTGTGGGAAAAGCCTCGTGGGAAAGCCTCGAGGCAAAGCCACAGATCCCTTGATCCACGCGAAGGGAAGCGCGACACTGCTGCTACAGCTCGGGAGGAATGCACACGTGCATGCCCCCACTCGGGACGAGGACTGACTCCCCTGGGGATTCTCCAGAATACACCAAGATCCATGTCAGTACTGGAGAGGAATCCTCAAGTTCCGGCACCCACTCCACACAAGATCTTAAGCCCCGGCATCGACGGGAGAAGAATCCCGAGAGGCCCCCAAGCAACTCGCATCGGGACTGGCCTTTCCTGAGGCCACCAGAGCTGGTCCCTGATGTCCCCGTCGTAACACGAGAGCACCTGCCTCAACTCGAGAGTATCGAGGAGGTTCTCCCCTCCAGGCGAGATGAGGCCCATTCCGCTGAGGCGTCTCGAGGCTAATCACACCGAAGCTCTGGAACTTCCAAAGGGTCCTTCACACCCTTGCTGTAACTCAAGAAGTTCCCCGACATACCAGTCTCCACTCGAGAGGAAGCACGAGAGTTCTGCCCACATCCAGAGGAGCCCCGTTTCCGCCTCCTAGCTCGAGAGGAGGGATCCTTTCCCTGCGTGGTCGGGAAAGAATTCCGGCCTTCCTGTCGCATCTCAAGAGGAGGCGCTCTCCACAGGAAAGGCGAGAGGAACTCCAGGGTCGTGCCACCATTCCCAGAGTCCACCAGATGTCTCTGTCCATTCCAGGGAAACCTTTTTTCCCTGCACTGCCTGGACGTTCAAGCCGAGGATCGACTCACACCACGGTGGCTCGTGGGACAGCTCTGTGGGAAAGCCTCGTGGGAAATCCTCATGGGAAAGCCTCAAGCGACAGCCACAGATCTCATGATCCATGTCTATGGAAGCATGAAACTGCTGTTACAGCTCGGGAGGAAAGCACACGTGCATGCCCCCACTCGAGAGGAGGACTGACTCCACTGGGGAGACTCCAGAAGTACCCCAAGATCCATGTCGGCACTGGAGAGGAATCCTCAGGTTCCGGCACTGACTCCACACAAGGTCTTGGGCCCCGGCATCGACGGGAGAGGAATCCCGAGAGGCCCGCGAGCAACTCGCATGGGGAATGGCCTTTCCTGAGGCCACCAGAGCGGGTCCCTGAGGTCCCCGTCGTAAGTTGAGAGCACCTGCCGCAACTCGAGAAAATCCAGGAGGTTCTCCCCTCCAGGCGAGATGAGGCCCATTTGTGCTGAGGCGTCTCGAGGCTAATCAGACCTAACCTCTGGAACTTCCAAAGGGTCCTTCACAACCTTTCTGCAAACCAAGAAGTTGCCCGACATACCGGTCTCCACTCGAGAGGAAGCACGAGAGTCACGCCCACATCCAAAGGAGCCCCGTTTCCGCCTGCTAGCTCGAGGGGAGGGATCCTTTCCCTGCGTGGTCGGGAAAGAATTCCCGGCATTCCCGTCGCATCTCAAGACGAGGCGCTCACACAGGAAAGGCTAGAGGAACTCCAGGGTCGTGCCACATTCCCAGGGTCCCCCAGATGTCTCAGTCCATTCCAGGGAAACCTGTTTTCCTTGCACTGCCTCGACTTTTAAGCCGAGGATCGACTCACACCACGATGGCACGTGGGACATCCATGTGGGAAAGCCTCTTGGGAAAGCCTCGGGGGAAAGCCTCGAGGTAAAGCCCCTGATCCCTTGATCCACGCGAAGGGAAGCGTGACATTGCTGCTAACAGCTCGGGAGGAAAGCGCACGTGCAAGCCCCTACTCGAGACAAGGACTGACTCCGCTGAGGAAACTCCAGAAGTACTCCAAGATCCATGTCAGCACTGGAGAGGAATCCTCAAGTTCTGGCACCGACTCCACACAATGTCTTAGGGCCCGGCATCGACGGGAGAGGAATCCCGAGTGGCCCCCGAGCAACTCGCATGGGGACTGGCCTTTCCTGAGGCCACCAGAGTGGGTCCCTGAGTTCCCCATCGTAAGTCGAGAGCACATGCCGCAACTCGAGAAAATCCAGGAGGTTCTCCCCTCCAGGCTAAATGAGGCCCATTTGTGCTGAGGCGTCTCGAGGCTAATCACACCAAAACTCTGGAACTTCCAAAGAGTCCTTCACACCCATGCTGCAACTCAAGAAGTTCCCCGACATACCCGTCTCCACTTGAGAGGAAGCACGAGAGTCCCACCCACATCCAGAGGAGCCCCGTTTCCGCCTCCTAGCTCGAGAGGAGGGATCCTTTCCCTGCGTGGTCGGGAAAGAATTCCCGGCATTCCGGTCGCATCCCAAGAGGAGCGCTCTCCACAGGAAAGGCGAGAGGAACTCCAGGGTCGTGCCACCATTCCCAGAGTCCCCCAGATGTCTCAGTCCATTCCAGGGTAACGTGTTTTCCCTGCACAGCCTCGACTTTCAAGCTGAGGATCGACTCACACCACGGTGGCACGAGGGACAGCCCTGTGGGACAGCCTCGTGGAAAAGCCTCGTCGGAAAGCCTCGAGGGAAAGCCACAGATCCCTTGATCCACGCGAAGGGAAGTGCGACCCTGCTGCTACAGCTCGGGAGGAAAGCGCACGTGCATGCCCCCACTCGAGACGAGGACTGACTCCCCTGGGGAGACTCCAGAAGTACCCCAAGATCCATGTCAGCACTGGAGAGGTAATCCTCAGGTTCCAGCACCGACTCTACACAAGATCTTAGGCCCGGGCATCGATGGGAGAGGAATTCTGAGTGTCCCCGAACAACTCGCATGGGGACTGGCCTTTCCTGAGGCCACCAGAGCGGGTCCCTGAGGTCGCCGTCGTAAGTCGACAGCACCTACCGCATCTCGATAAAATCCAGGAGGTTCTCCCCTCCAGGCGAGATGAGTCCCATTTGTGCTGAGGCGTCTCGAGGCTAATCAGACCAAACCTCTGGAACTTCCAAAGGGTCCTTCAACAACCTTTCTGCAACTCAAGAAGTTGCCCAACATACCCGTCTCCACTCGAGAGGAAGCACGAGAGTCCCGCCGACATCCAGAGGAGCCCCGTTTCCGCCTCCTAGCTCTAGAGGAGGGATCCTTTCCCTGCGTGTTCGGCAAAGAATTCCAGGGGTTCCAGTCGCATCTCAAGAGGAGGCGCTCCCACAGGAAAGGCGAGAGGAAAACCAGGGTCGTGCCACATTCCCAGAGTCCCCAGATGCCTCAGTCCATTCCAGGGAAACCTGTTTTCCCTGCACTGCTCGACTTTCAAGCCGAGGATCGACTCACACCACGGTGTCACGTGGGACAGCCCTGTGGGAAAGCCTCGTGGGAAAGCTTCGAGGGAAAGCCTCGAGGGAAAACAAGAAAACCCCCTGATCAACCCAACGGGAAAATTGACTCTGCTCCTAATGCTCCGGAGAAAAGCGCACGTGCATGCCCCCATTGGAGACGAAGATGACTCCCCTGTGGAGACTCCAGTAGTACCCCAAGATCCATTTCAGCACTGGAGAGGAAACCTCAGGTTCGGGCACCGATTCCAAAAAAGGGTCTTAGGCCCCATCATCGACCGGAGAGGAATCCCGAGAGGCCCCTTAGCAACTCGCAAGTCGACTGGCATTACCTGAGCGGACCAGAGCGGGGTTACATAAGTCCCGGTCGTAACTGGAGAGCACCTGCTGAAACTCGAGAAAACCCAGGAGGTTCTCCCCTGCAGTCGAGATGAGGCCCATTTCCGCTGAGGCGTCTCGAGTCTAATCACACCTAACCTCTGGAACTTCCAAAGGGTCCTTCACACCCTTGCTGCAACTCAAGAAGATCCCCGACATACCTCTCTCCACACGAGAGGAAGAACGAGAGTCCCGCCCACATACAGAGGAGCCCCGTTTCCGCCTCCTAGCTCGAGAGGTAGGGATCCTTTTCCCTGCATGGTCGGGAAAGAATCTCCGCGTTCCTGTCTGCATCTCAAGAGGAGGCGCTCCCCACAGGAAAGGCGAGAGGAACTCCAGGGTCGTGCCACCATTCCCAGAGTCCCCGAGATGTCTCAGTCCATTCCAGGGAAACCTGTTTTCCCTGCACTGCCTCGACTTTCAAGCCAAGGATCAACTCACACCACGGTGGCACGTGGGACAGCCCTGTGGGAAAGCCTCGTGGGAAAGCCTCCTGGGAAAGCCTCGAGGGAAAGCCACAGATCCCTTGATCCAAGCGAAGGGAAGCGTGACAGTTCTGCTACAGCTCGTGAGGAAAGCGAACGTGCATGCCCCCACTCGAGACGAGGACTGACTCCCCTGGGGAGACTCCAGAAGTACCGCAAGATGCATGTCAGCACTGGAGAGGAATCCTCAGGTTCCGGCACCAACTCCACCCAAGGTCTTAGGCCCCGGCGTCGAAGGGAGAGGAATCCCGAGAGGCCCCCGAGCAACTCGCATGGGGACTGGCCTTTCCTGAGGCCACCAGAGCGGGTCCCTGAGGTCCCCGTCGTAAGTCAAGAGCACCTGCCGCAACTCGAGAAAATCCAGGAGGTTCTCCCCTCCAGGCGAGATGAGGCCCATTTCCACTGAGGCGTCTCGAGGCTAATCACACCTAACCCCTGGAACTTCCAAAGGGTCCTTCACACCCTTGCTGCAACTCAAGAAGTTCCCCAACATATCTGACTCCACTCGAGAAGAAGCACGAGAGTCCCGCCCACATCCAGAGGAGCCCCGTTTCCGCCTCGTACCTCGCGGTCAGGTATCTTTTTCCTGTATGTTCCGGAAAGAATTCCAGGTGTTCCCGTCGCATCTCATGAGGAGGCGCTCTCCAAAGGAAAGGCGAGAGAAACTCCAGTGTTGTGCCATCATTCCAAGAGTCCCCCAGATATCTCAGTGTGCCGGGGTCCTGCCCCGCTGGATCCAGGGAATTCGACGGATGGACGGCGTTGACGTGGAAAGTCTTGTGTATTTATTAATGTAAGATGAGATTAAGAAAATTATAGGGTAGTAAGAAGATTAACTGGAGGAAAAAGGCTGAATAGCTAGGTTTACGCGGAAGGCCAATAAAATTCCCGACAAGGAATTTTCTGGCGGATTCTGGGAATGGTGGCACGACCCTCGAGTTCCTCTTGCCTTTCCTGTGGGAGACGCCTCCTCTTGAGATGCGCCGGCGAACGCCGGGA
>NW_017203330.1:0-6063 GCF_001704415.2 Capra hircus | reverse complement strand
CCCACATGGATCTTGGGGTACTTCTGGAGTCTCCCCAGGGGAGTCAGTCCTCGTCTCGATTGGGGGCATGCACGAGCGCTTTTCCTCCCGAGCTGTAGCAGCAGTGTCACGCTTCCCTTCGCGTGGATCAAGGGATCTGTGGCTTTCCACGAGGCTTTCCCACAGGGCTGTCCCAACGTGCCACCGTGGTGTGAGTCGATCCTCGGCTTGAAAGTCGAGGCAGTGCAGGGAAAACAGGTTTCCCTGGAATGGACTGAGATATCTGGGGGACTCTGGGAATGGTGGCACGACCCTGGAGTTCCTCTCGCCTTTCCTGTGGAGAGCGCCTCCTATTGAGATGCGACGGGAACGCGGCGGAATTCTTTCCCCAACCACGCAGGAAAGGATCCCTCCTCTGGAGCTAGGAGGCGGAAACGGGGTCTCCTCTGGATGTGGGCGGGACTCTCGTGCTTCTCTCGAGTGGAGACGGGATGTCGGGAACTTCTTGAGTTGCAGCAAGGGTGTGAAGACCCTTTGGAAGTTCCAGATGTTAGATGTGATTAGCCTCAGAGCCTCAGCGGAAATGGGCCTCATCTCGCCTCTAGGGAGAACCTCCTGGATTTTCTCTAGTTGCGGCAGGTGCTCTCGACTTACGACGGGGACCTCAGGACCCGCTCTGGTGCCTCAGGAAGGCCAGTCCCATGCGAGTTGCTCGGGGCCTCTCGGGATTCCTCTCCCCTCGATGCCGGGGCCTAAGACCTTGAGTGGAGTCGGTGCCGAACCTGTGGATTCCTCTCCAGTGCTGACATGGATCTTGGGTACTTCTGGAGTCTCCCCAGGGGAGTCAGTCCTCGTCTCGAGTGGGGCATGCACGTGCTCTTTCCTCCGAGCTGTAGCAGCAGTGTCACGCTTCCCTTCGCGTGGATCAAGGCATCTGGGGCTTTCCCTTGAGGCTTTCCCACAGGACTGTCCCACGTGCCACCGTGGTGTGAGTCGATCCTCGGCTTGAAAGTCGAGGCAGTGCAGGGAAAACAGGTTTCCCTGGAATGGACTGAGACATCTGGGGGACTCTGGAATGTGGCACGACCCTGGAGTTCCTCTCGCCTTTCCTGTGGAGAGCGCCTCCTCTTGAGATGCGACGGGAACGCGGGGAATTCTTTCCCGACACGCAGGGAAAGGATCCCTCCTCTCGAGCTAGGAGGCGGAAACGGGGCTCCTCTGGATGTGGCGGGACTCTCGTGCTTCCTCTCGAGTGGAGACGGGTATGTTGGGGAACTTCTTGAGTTGCAGCAAGGGTGTGAAGGACCCTTTGGAAGTTCCAGAGTTAGGTGTGATTAGCCTCGAGACGCCTCAGCGGAAATGGGCCTCATCTCACCTGGAGGGGAGAACCTCCTGAATTTTCTCGAGTTGCGGCAGGTGCTCTCGACTTACGAAGGGGACCTGGACCCGCGCTGGTGGCCTCATGAAAGGCCAGTCCCCATGGGAGTTGCTCGGGGGCCTCTCGGGATTCCTCTTCCCTCGATGCCGGGCCTAAGATCTTGTGTGGAGTCGGTGCTGGAACCTGAGGATTCCTCTCCAGTGCTGACATGGATCTTGGGGTACTTCTGGAGTCTCCCAGGGGAGTCAGTCCTCGTCTCGAGTGGGGGCATGCACGTGCGCTCCCCGAGCTGTAGCAGGAGTGTCACGCTTCCCTCTTGTGGATCAAGGGTTCAGGGGTTTACCTCGAGGCTTTCCCATGAGGCTTTCCACGAGGCTTTCCCACAGGGCTGTCTCACGTGCCACCGTTGTATGAGTCGATCCTCGGCTTGAAAGTCGAGGCAGTGCAGGGAAAACTGGTTTCCCTGGCTTGGACTGAGCATCTGGGGGACTCTGGGAATGGTGGCACGACCCTGGAGTTTCTCTCGCCTTTCCTGTGGAGAGCGCCTCCTCTTGAGATGCGACGGGAACGCCAGGAATACTTACCCGACCACGTAGGGAAAGGATCCCTCCTCTGGAACTATGAGGCGGAAACGGGGCTCCTCTGGATGTGGGCGGGACTCTCGTGCTTCCTCTCGAGGGGAACGGGTATGTCGAGGAACTTCTTGAGTTGCAGCAAGGGTGTGAAAGACGCTTTGGAAGTTCCAGAGGTTAGGTGTGATTAGTCTCGAGACGCCTCAGCACAAATGGGCCTCATGTCGCCTGAAGGGGAGAACCTCCTGAATTTTCTCGAGTTGCGGCAGGTGCTGTGGACTTAAGACGGGGTCCTCAGGGACCCGCTCTGGTGGCCTCAGGAAAGGCCAGTCACCATGCGAGTTGCTCGGGGGCCTCTCGGGATTCCTCTCCCGTCGATGCTGGCGCCTTATACCTTGTATGGAGTCGGTGCCGGAACCTGAGAAAACCTCCTCCAGTGCTTACATGGACCTTGGGGTACTTCTGGAGTCTCCCAGGTGAGTCAGTCCTCGTCTTCTAGTGGATGCAATGCACGTGCAATTTCCTCCAGAGCTGTAGCATCAGTGTCACGCTTCCCTTCGCGTGGATCCAGGAATCTGTGGCTTTCCGTGGAGGCTTTCTCACGAGGCTTTGCCACGAGGCTTTCCCACGACGTTTACCCACTGGGATGTCCCACGTGCCACCGTGTTGTGAGTCGTCCTTGGCTTGAAAGTCGAGGCAGTGCTGGGAAACTGGTTTCCCTGTTATGGACTGAGCATCTGGGGGACTCTGGGAATGGTGGCACGACCCTGGAGTTCCTCTCGCCTTTCCTGTGGAGAGCGCCTCCTCTTGAGATGCGACGGAACGCCGGGAATTCTTTCCCGACCACGCAGGGAAAGGATCCCTCCTCTCGAGCTAGGAGGCAGAAACGGGTCTCCTCTGGATGTGGGCGGGATCTCTCGTGCTTCCCTTTCGAGTGGAAGCCGGGTAAGTCAGGGGAACTTCTTGAGTTGACAGCAAGGGTGTGAAGGACCCTTTGGAAGTTCCAGAGGTTTAGGTGTGATTAGCCTCGAGAAGCCTCAGCGGAAATGGTCCTCATCTCGCCTGGAGGGGAGAACCTCCTGGATTTTCTCGAGTTGCGGCAGGTGCTCTCCACTTACGACGGGGACCTCAGGGACCCGCTCTGGTGGCCTCAGGAAAGGCCAGTCACCCATGCGAGTTGCTCGTGGGCCTCTCGGGATTCCTCTCCCCTCGATGCCGGGGCCTAAGACCTTGAGTGGAGTCGGTGCCGAAACCTGTGGATTCCTCTCCAGTGCTGACATGGATCTTGGGGTACTTCTGGAGTCTCCCCAGGAGAGTCAGTCCTCGTCTCGAGTGGGGGCATGCACGTGCTCTTTCCTTCCGAGCTGTAGCAGCAGTGTCACGCTTCCCTTCGCGTGGATCAAGGCATCAGGGGCTTTCCCTCGAGGCTTTCCCACGAGGCTTTCCCAGGAGGCTTTCCCACAGGACTGTCCCACGTGCCACCGTGGTGTGAGTCGATCCTCGGCTTGAAAGTCGAGGCAGTCCAGGGAAAACAGGTTATCCCTGGAATGGACTGAGAAATCTGGGGACTCTGCGAATGTGGCACGACCCTGGAGTTCCTCTCGCCTTTCCTGTGGAGAGCGCTCCTCTTGACTTGCGACGGGAATCGCCGGGAATTCTTTCCCGAACCACGCCGGGAAAGGATCCCTCCTCTCGAGCTAGGAGGCGGAAACGGGGCTCCTCTGGATTGTGGGCGGGACTCTCGTGCTTCCTCTCGAGTGGAGACGGGTATGTCGGGGAACTTCTTGAGTTGCAGCAAGGGTGTGAAGGACCCTTTGGAAGTTCCAGAGGTTAGATGTGATTAGCCTCCAGACGCCTCAGCAGAAATGGGCCTCATCTCGCCTGGAGGGGCGAACCTCCTGGATTTTCTCGAGTTGCGGCAGGTGCTCTCGTCTTACGACAGGGACGTCAGAACCCGCTCTGGTGGCCTCAGGAAAGGCCAGTCCCCATGCGAGTTGCTCGGGGGCCTCTCGGATTCCTCTCCGTAGATGCTGGGGCCTAAGACCTTGTGTGGAGACGGTGCCGGAACCTGAGTATTCCTCTCCAGTGCTGGAATGGATCTTGGGGTACTTCTGGAGTCTCCCCAGGGGAGTCAGTCCTCGTCTCGAGTGAGGCATGCACGTGCCCTTTCTTTCCGAGCTGTAGCTGCAGTGTCACGCTTCCCCTCGCGTGGATCAAGGGACCTGTGGCTTTCCCTCGAGGCTTTCCCACGAGGCTTTCCCACAGGACTATCCAACGTGCCACCGTGGTGTGAGTCGATCCTCGGCTTGAAAGTCGAGGCAGTGGAGGGAAAACAGATTTCCCTGGAATGGACTGAGACATCTGGGGACTCTGGGAATGGTGGCACGACCCTGGAGTTCCTCTCGCCTTTCCTGTGGAGAGCGCCTCTTCTTGAGATGCGACGGTAATGCAGGGAATTCTTTCCCCACCACGCAGGGAAAGGATCCCTCCACTCAAGCTAGGAGGGGGAAACGGGGCTCCTCTGGATGTGGGCGGGACTCTCGTGCTTCCTCTCGAGTGGAGACGGGTATGTCGGGGAACTTCTTGAGTTGCAGCAAGGGTGTGAAGGACCCTTTCGAAGTTCCAGAGGTTAGATGTGATTAGCCTCGAGACGCTTCAACGGAAACGGGCCTCATCTCGCCTGGAGGGGAGAACTTCCTGGATTTTCTCGAGTTGTGGCAGGTGCTCTCAAGTTACGACGGGGACCTCAGGGACCCTCTCTGGCGGCCTCAGGAAAGGCCGACCCCATGCGAGTTGCTCAAGTGCCTCTCGGGATTCCTCTCCCGTAGATGCCAGCGCCTAAGACCTTGCTTGGAGTCGGTGCTGGAACGTGAGGATTCCTCTCCAGTGCTGACATTGATCTTGGGCTACTTCTGGAGTCTCCCCAGGGGAGTCAGTCCTCGTCTCGAGTGGGGCATGCACGTGCGCATTCCTCCCAAGCTGTAGCAGCAGTGTCACGCTTCCCTTCGCGTGGATCAAGGGATCTGCCGCTTTCCCTCGAGGCTTTCCCACGAGGCTTTCCCACAGGGCTGTCCCACGTGCCACCGTGGTGTGAGTCGATCCTCGGCTTGAAAGTCGAGGCAGTACAGGGAAAACAGGTTTCCCTGGAATGGACTGAGACATCTGGGGGACTCTGGGAATGGTAGCATGACCCTGGAGTTACTCTCGCCTTTCCTGTGGAGAGCGCCTCCTCTTGAAATGCGACGGGAACGCCGGGAATTTTTCCCGACCACGCAGCGAAAGGATCCCACCTCTCGAGCTAGGAGGCGGAAACCGGGCTCCTCTGTATGTGGGCGGGACTCTCGTGCTTCCTCTCGAGTGGAGACGGGTATGTTGGGGAACTTCTTGAGTTGCAGGAAGGGTGTGAAGGACCCTTTGGAAGTTCCAGAGCTTAGGTGTGATTAGCCTCGAGACGCCTCATCGGAAATGGGGGCTCATCTCGCCTGGAGGCGAGAACCTCCTGAATTTTCTCAAGTTGCGGCAGGTGCTCTCGACTTACGAAGGGGACCTGAGGGACCCGCGCTGGTGGCCTCATGAAAGGCCAGTCCCCATGGGAGTTGCTCGGGGGGCCTCTCGGGATTCCTCTCCCTCGATGCCGGGGCCTAAGATCTTGTGTGGAGTCGGTGCTGGAACCTGAGGATTCCTCTCCAGTGCTGACATGGATCTTGGGTACTTCTGGAGTCTCCCAGGGGAGTCAGTCCTCGTCTCGAGTGGGGCATGCACGTGCGCTCCCGAGCTGTAGCAGGAGTGTCACGCTTCCCTTCTTGTGGATCAAGGGTTCAGGGCTTTACCTCGAGGCTTTCCCATGAGGCTTTCCCACGAGGCTTTCCCACAGGGCTGTCTCACGTGCCACCGTTGTATGAGTCGATCCTCGGCTTGAAAGTCGAGGCAGTGCAGGGAAAACTGGTTTCCCTGGCTTGGACTGAGCATCTGGGGACTCTGGGAATGGTGGCACGACCCTGGAGTTTCTCTCGCCTTTCCTGTGGAGAGCGCCTCCTCTTGAGATGCGACGGGAACGCCAGGAATACTTACCCGACCGTATGGAAAGGATCCCTCCTCTGGAACTATGAGGCGGAAACGGGGCTCCTCTGGATG
>NW_017203329.1:0-6063 GCF_001704415.2 Capra hircus | reverse complement strand
CAGAAAGGATCCCTCCTCTCGAGCTAGGAGGACAGAAAGGGGCTCCTCTGGATTGGGCGTGTCTCTCGTGCTTCTCTCGAGTGGAGACGGGTATGTCTGGGAACTTCTTGAGTTGCAGCAAGTGTGTGAAGGACCCTTTGGAAGTTCCAGAGGTTAGGTCTGAATAGCCTCGAGACGCCTCAGCAAATGGGCCTCATCTCGCCTGGAGGGGAGAACCTCTTGATTTTCTCGAGTTGCGGCAGGTGGTCTCGGACTTATGACGGGGAACACAGGACCCGCTCTGGTGGCCTCAGGAAAGGCCAGTCCCCATGTGAGTTGCTCGGTGCCTCTCGGATTCCTCTCCCGTTGATGCCTGGGGCCTAAGACCTTGTGTGGATTCAGTGCCAGAACCTGAGGATTCCTCTCCAGTGCTGACATGGATCTTGGGTACTTCTGGAGTCTCCCCAGGGGAGTCAGTCCTCGTCTCGAGTGGGGGCATGCACGTGCGCTTTCCTCCCGAGCTGTAGCAGCAGTGTCGCGCCTTCGCGTCTTCGCGATCAAGGGATCTGTTTTCCTCGAGGCTTTCACACCAGCTTTCCCACAGGGCTGTCCAACGTTCCACCGTGGTGTGAGTCGATCCTCGCTTGAAAGTCGAGCAGTGCAGGGAAAACAGGTTTCCCTGGAATGGACTGAGATATCAGGGGGACTCTGAGAATGGTGGCAGGACCCCTGAAGTTCCTCTTGCCATTCCTGTGGAGAGCGCCTCCTCTTGAGATGCGACGCGAGGAATTCTTTCCGACCCGCAGGAAAGGACCCTCCTCTGAGCTAGGAGGCGGAAACGGGCTCTCTCTGTGGGGCGAGACTCTCGTGCTTCCTCTCGAGTGGAGACGGGTTGTCGGGGAACTTCTTCAGTTGCAGCAAGGGTGTGAAGGACCCTTTGGAAGTTCCCAGAGGTTAGGTGTGATTAGCCTCGAGACATCTCAGCGAAATGGGCCTCATCTCGCCTGGAGAGCAGAACCTCCTGAATTTTCTCGAGTTGCGGCACCTCTCGACTTACGACGGGGACCTCAGGGACCCGCTCTGTAGCCTCAGGAAAGGCCAGTCCCATGCGAGTTGCTCCGGGCCTCTCAGGATCCTCCCCGTCGATGCGGGGCCTAAGACCTTGTGTGGAGTCCGTGCCGGAAACTGAGATTCCTCTTCTGTGCTGACATGGATCTTGGAGTACTTCTGGTGTCTCACAAGGGAGTCAGACCTCGTCTCGAGTGGGGGCATGCACGTGCGCTTTCCTCCCGAGCTGTAGCAGCAGTGTCGCGCTTCCCTTCACGTGGAACAATGGATCTGTGGCTTTCCCTCGAGGCTTTCCCACGAGGCTTTCCCACGAGGCTCTCTTTCCACGAGGCTTTCCACGAGGCTTTCCCACGGGCTGTCCCTCGAGCACGAGGCTTTCCCACGAGGCTTTCCCACCAGGCTTTCCCACGAGGCTTTCCCACGAGCTTTCCCACAGGCTGCCCCCACGTGCCACTGTGGTGTGAGTCGATCCTCGGCTTGAAAGTCGAGGCAGTGCAGGGAAACAGGTTTCCCTGGAATGGACTGAGACATCTGGGGGACTCTGGGAATGGGGGCACGACCCTGGAGTTCCTCTCGCCTTTCCTGTGGATATTGCCTCCTCTTGAGATGCGACGGGAACCCCGGGAATTCTTTCCGACCACGCAGGGAAAGGATCGCTCCTCTCGACCTAGGAGGCGGAAACGGGGCTCCTCTGTATGTGGGGGGAACTCTCGTGCTTCCTCTCGAGTGGAGACGGGTATGTCGGGAACTACTTGAGTTGCAGCAAGGGTGTGAAGGACCCCTTGGAAGTTCCAGAGGTTAAATGTGATTAGCCTCGATATGCCTCAGCGGAAATGGGCCTCATCTCGCCTGGAGGGGAGAACTTCCTGGTTTTCTCGAGTTGCGGCAGGTGCTCTCGACTTATGACGGGGACCTCAGGACCCGCTCTGGTGGCCTCAGGAAAGGCCAGTCCCCATGCGAGTTGCTCGGGGCCTCTCGGATCCTCCCCGTCGATGCCGGGCCTAAGACCTTGTGTGGAGTCCGTGCCGGAACCTGAGGATTCCTCTCCTGTGCTGACATGGATCTTGGAGTACTTCTGGTGTCTCCCAGCGGAGTCAGTCCTCGTCTCGAGTGGGGCATGCACGTGCGCTTTCCTCCCGAGCTGTAGTAGCAGTGTCGCGCTTCCCTTCGCGTGAATCAAGGGATCTGTGGCTTTCCCTCGAGGCTTTCCCACGAGGCTTTCCCACGAGGCTCTCCCACAGGGCTATCCCACGTTCCACCGAGGTGTGAGTCGATCCTCGGCTTGAAAGTCGAGGCAGTGCAGGGAAAACAGGTTTCCCTGGAATGGACTTACATCTGGGGACTCTGGGAATGGTGGCACGACTCTGGAGTTCCTCTGCCTTTCCTGTGGAGAGCGCCTCCATTGAGTTGCGACGGGAACCGGGAATTTTTTCCCGACCACGCAGGGAAAGATCCCTCCTCTCGAGCTAGGAGGCAGAACGGGTTTACTCTGAATGTGGGCGGGACTCTCGTGCTTCCACTCGAGTGGAGACGGGTAAGTCGGGAACTTCTTGAGTTGCAGCAAGGGTGTGAAGGACCCTTCGGAAGTTCCAGAGTTTAGATGTGATTCGCCTCGAGACGCCTCAGCAGAAATGGGCCTCATCTCGCCTGGAGGGGAGAACCTCCTGGATTTTCTCGAGTTGCGGCAGGTGCTCTCGACTTACGACGGGGACCTCAGGGACCCGCTCTGGTGGCCTCAGGAAAGGCCAGTCCCCATGTGAGTTGCTCGGGGCCTCTCGGATTCCTCTCCGTTGATGCTGGGGCCTAAGACCTTGTGTGGATTCAGTGCCGGAACCTGAGGATTCCTCTCCAGTGCTGACATGGATCTTGGGTACTTCTGGAGTCTCCCCAGGGGAGTCAGTCCTCGTCTCGAGTGGGGGCATGCACGTGCGCTTTCCTCCCGAGCTGTAGCAGCAGTGTCGCGCTTCCTTCGCGTGGATCAAGGGATCTGTGGCTTTCCCTCGAGGCTTTCACACCAGGCTTTCCCACAGGGCTGTCCAACGTTCCACCGTGGTGTGAGTCGATCCTCGGCTTGAAAGTCGAGGCAGTGCAGGGAAAACAGGTTTCCCTGGAATGGACTGAGATATCAGGGGGACTCTGAGAATGGTGGCAGGACCCTGAAGTTCCTCTTGCCATTCCTGTGGAGAGCGCCTCCTCTTGAGATGCGACGGAAACTCCAGGAATTCTTTCCCCACGGGGAAAGGACCCCTCCTCTCGAGCTAGGAGGCGGAAACGGGGCTCCTCTGGATGTGGGCGAGACTCTCGTGCTTCCTCTCGAGTGGAGACGGGTATGTCGGGGAACTTCTTCAGTTGCAGCAAGGGTGTGAAGGACCCTTTGGAAGTTCCAGAGGTTAGGTGTGATTAGCCTCGAGACACCTCAGCGGAAATGGGCCTCATCTCGCCTGGAGGGCAGAACCTCCTGAATTTTCTCGAGTTGCGGCAGGTGCTCTCGACTTACGAAGGGGACCTCAGGGACCCGCTCTTGTAGCCTCAGGAAAGGCCAGTCCCCATGCGAGTTGCTCCGGGGCCTCTCGGGATCCTCCCCGTCGATGCGGGGCCTAAGACCTTGTGTGGAGTCCGTGCCGGAACCTGAGGATTCCTCTCCTGTGCTGACATGGATCTTGGAGTACTTCTGGTGTCTCCCCAGGGGAGTCAGACCTCGTCTCGAGTGGGGGCATGCACGTGCGCTTTCCTCCCGAGCTGTAGCAGCAGTGTCGCGCTTCCCTTCACGTGGATCAATGGATCTGTGGCTTTCCCTCGAGGCTTTCCCACGAGGGCTTTCCCACGAGGCTCTCCACAGGGCTATCCCACGTGCCACCGAGGTGTGAGTCGATCCTCGGCTTGAAAGTCGAGGCAGTGCAGGGAAAACAGGTTTCCCTGGAATGGACTGAGACATCTGGGGGACTCTGGGAATGGGGGCATGACCCTGGAGTTCCTCTCGCCTTTCGTGTGGATATCGCCTCCTCTTGAGTTGCGACGGGAACCCCGGGAATTCTTTCCCGACCACGCAGGGAAAGGACCGCTCCTCTCGACCTAGGAGGCGGAAACGGGACTCCTCTGTATGTGGGGGGAACTCTCGTGCTTCCTCTCGAGTGGAGACGGGTATGTCGGGGAACTTCTTGAGTTGGCAGCAAGGGTGTGAAGGACCCCTTGGAAGTTCCAGAGGTTAAATGTGATTAGCCTCGATATGCCTCAGCGGAAATGGGCCTCATCTCGCCTGGCGGGGAGAACTTCCTGGTTTTTCTCGAGTTGCGGCAGGTGCTCTCGACTTACGACGGGACCTCAGGGACCCGCTCTGGTGGCCTCAGGAAAGGCCAGTCCCCATGCGAGTTGCTCGGGGACCTCTCGGGATTCCTCTCCCGTCGATGCCGGGGCCTAAATCTTGTGTGGAGTCGGTGTCGGAACCTGAGGATTCCTCTCCAGTGCTGATATGGATCTGGGGTACTTCTGGAGTCTCCGCAGGGGAGTCAGTCCTCGCTCGAGTGGGGCATGAACCTGCGCTTTCCTTCCGAGCTGTAGCAGCAGTGTCACGCTTCCCTTCACGTGGATCAAGGGATCTGTGTCTTTCCTCTAGGCTTTCCACGAGGATTTCCCACGAGGCTTTCCCACAGGGCTGTTGTGCCACCATGGTGTGAGTCGATCCTCGCTTGAAAGTCGAGGCAGTGCAGGGAAAACAGCTTTCCCTGGAATGGACTGAGACATCTGGGGGACTCTGGGAATGGTGCAACCCCTGAGTTCCTCTCGCCTTTCCTGTGGAGAGCGCCTCCTCTTGAGATGTGACGGGAACGCCGGGAATTCTTTCCCGATCACGTAGGGAAAAGATCCCTCCTCTCGAGCTCAGAGGCGGAAACGGGGCTCCTCTGGATGTGGGCGGGACTCTCTTCCTTCCTCTCGAGTGGAGACGGGTATGTCGGGGAATTTCTTGAATTGCAGCAAGGGTGTGAAGGACCCTTTGGAAGTTCCAGAATATAGGTGTGATTAGCCTCGAGACACCTCAGCGGAAATGGGCCTCATCTCGCCTGGAGGGGAGAACTTCTTGGATTTTCTCGAATTGGGGTACGTGCTGTCGACTTACAACGGGGACCTCAGGGACCCGCTCTGGTGGCCTCAGGAAAGGCCAGTTCCAAGCGATTTGCTCGGGGCCTTTCGGGATTCCACTCCCGTCGATGCTGGGGCCTAAGACCTTGTGTGGAGTCGGTGCCGGAACCTGAGGATTCCTCTCCAGTGTGGACATGGATCTTGGGGTACTTCTGGAGTCTCCCCAGAGGAGTCAGTCCGCATCTCGAGTTGGGGCATGCACGTGCACTTTCCTCCCGAGCTGTAGCAGCAGCGTTACGCTTCCCTCGTGTGGATCAAGGAATCTGTGGCTTTCCCTCGAGGCTTTCCCTTGAGGCTTCCTCACGAGGCTTTCCACAGTGCTGTCCCCTCGTGCCCCCGTGGTGTGAGTCGATCCTCGGCTTGAAAGTCGAGGCAGTGCAGGGAAAACAGTTTTCCCTGCAATGGACTGAGACATCTGGGGGACTCTGGGAATGGTGGCACGACCCTGGAGTTCCTCTCGCCTTTCCTGTGGAGAGCACCTCCTCTTGAGATGCGATGGGAACGCCGGGAATTCTTTCCCGACCACGCAGGGAAAGGATCACTCCTCTCGATCTAGGAGGCAGAAAAGGGGCTCCTCTAGATGTGGGCGGAACACTCGTGCTTCCTCTCGAGTGGAGACGGGTATGTCGGGGAACTTCTTAAGTTGCAGCAAGGGTTTGAAGGACCCTTTGGAAGTTCCAGTGGTTAGGTGTGATTAGCCTCGAACGCCTCAGCAGAAATATGCCTCATCTCGCCTGGAGGGGAGAACCTCCTGGATTTCTCCAGTTTGCGGCAGGGGACCGAATTACGATGGGACCACAGGACCCGGCTCTGGTGGCATCAGGAAAGGCCAGTCCCCATGCGAGTTGCTAGGGGCCTCTCAGGATTCCTCTCCCGTTG
>NW_017203328.1:0-6063 GCF_001704415.2 Capra hircus | reverse complement strand
CCCCAGATGTCTCAGTCCATTCCAGGGAAACCTGTTTTCCCTGCACTGCCTCGACTTTAAAGCGAGGATCGACTCACACCACGGTGGCTCGGGACAGCCCTGTGGAAGCCTCGTGGGAAAGCCTCGAGGAAAGCACAGATCCTTGATCACGGGAAGGGAAGCGTGACACTGCTGCTACAGCTCGGAAGGAAAGCGCACGTGCATGCCCCCACTAGAGACGAGGAGGTGACTCCACTGGGGAGACTCCAGAAGTACCCCAAGATCCATGTCAGCACTGGAGAGGAATCCTCAGGTTCGGCACCTACTTCACACAAGGTCTTAGGCCCCGGCATCGACGGGAGAGGAATCCAAGAGGCCCCGAGCAGCTCGCATGGGGACTTGCCTTTCCTGAGCCACCAGAGCGGGTACCTGAGGTCCCCGTCGTTAGTCGAGAGCACTTGCCGCAACTCGAGAAAATACAGGAGGTTCTCCCCTCCAGGCGAGATGAGGCCCATTTCCGCTGAGGGTATCGAGGCTAATCACACCTAACCTCTGGAACTTCCAAAGGGTCCTTCACACCCTTGCTGAAACTCAAGAAGTTCCCCGACATACCCGTCTCCACTCGAGAGGAAGCACGGAGTCCCGCCCCACATCCAGAGGAGCCCCGTTTCCGCCTCCTAGCTCGAGAGGAGGGATCCTTTCCCTGCGAGGTGGGAAAGAATTCCCGGCGTTCCCGTCGCATCACAAGAGGAGACGCTCTCGACAGGAAAGGCGAGAGGAACTCCAGGGTCGTGCCACCATTCCCAGAGTCCCCAGATGTCTCAGTCCATTCCAGGGAAACCTGTGTTCCCTGCATTGCCTCGACTTTCAAGCCGAGGATCGACTCACACCTCGGCGGGCACGTGGGACAGCCCTGTGGGAAAGCCTCGTGGAAAGCCTCGTGGGAAAGCCTCGAGGAAAGCCATAGATCCCTTGATTCACGCGAAGGGAAGCGTGACCCTGTTGCTACAGCTTGAGAGGAAAGCCCATGTGCATGCCCCCAGTCGAGACGAGGACTGACTCCACTGGGGAGACTTCAGAAGTAACCCAAGATCCATGTCAGCACTGGAGAGGAATACTCAGGTTCCGGCACCGACTCCACACAAGGTCTTAGACCCCGGCATCGACGGAGAGGAATCCTGAGAGGCCCCAGCAACACGCTTAGGGACTGGCCTTTCCTGAGGCCACAAGTGCGGGTCCCTTTGGTCCCCGTCGTAATTCGAGAGCTCCTGCCGCAACTCGAGAAAATCCAGGAGGTTCTCCCTCCAGGCGAGATGAGGGCCATTTGCGCTGAGGCGTCTCGAGGCTATTCATACCTAACCTCTGGAACTTACAAAGGGTCCTTCACACCCTTGCTGCAACTCAAGAAGTTCCCCGACATACCGTCTCCACTCGAGAGGAAGCACGAGAGTCCCCCACATCCAGAGGATTCCTGTTTCCGCCTCCTAGCTCGAGAGGAGGGATCCTTTGCCTGCGTTGTCGGGGAAGATTTCCCGGGGTTTCCGTCGCATCTCAAGAGGGCGCTCTCCACATGAAAGGCGAGAGGAAATCCAGTGTCGTGCCACCATTCCAGAGTCCCCCAGATGTCTCTGTCCATTACAGGGAAACATGTTTTCCCTGCATTTCGTCGACTTTCAAGACGAGGATCGACTCACTCCACGGTGGCACGTGGGACAGCCCTGTGGAAAAGCCTCGTGGGAAAGCCTCGAGGGAAAGACACAGATCCCTAGATCCACGCGAAGGGAAGCGCGACACTGCTGCTACAGCTCGGAAGGAAATAGCACGTGCATGCCCACTCGAGACGAGGACTGACTCCACTGGGGGAGACTCCAGAAGTACACCAGATCCACGTCAGCACTGGAGAGGAATCCTCAGGTTCCAGCACTTACTTCACACAAGGTCTTAGGCCCCAGCATCGACGGGAGAGGAATCCCGTGTGGCCCCCGAGCAAGTAGCATGGGGACTGGCCTTTCCGGAGGCCACCAGAGCGGGTCCCTGAGGTCCCCGTCGAAAGTCGAGAGCACCTGCCGCAACAAGAGAAAATCCTGGAGGTTCTCCCCTCCAGGCGAGATGAGGCCCATTTCCGCTGAGGCGTCACGAGGCTAATCACACCTAACCTCTGTAACTTCGAAAGGGTCCTTCACACCCTTGCTACAACTCAAGAAGATCCCGACATACCCGTCTCCACTCAAGAGGAAGCACGAGATTTCTGCCCACATCCAGAGGAGCCCGTTTACGCTCCTAGCTCGAGAGGAGGGATTCTTTCCCTGCGTGGTCGGGAAAGAATTCCCGGCATTACCGTCGCATCTCAAGAGGAGGCGTTCTCCACAGGAAAGGCGAGAGGAACTCCAGGGTCGTACCACCATTCCCAGAGTCCCCCAGATATCTCCGTCCATTCCAGGGAAACCTGTTTTCCCTGCACTGCCTCGACTTTCAAGCCGAGGATCGACACACACCACGGTGGAACGTAGGACAGCTCTGAGGGAAAGCCTCGTGGGAATGCCCCTGATCCCTTGATCCACGCGAAGGGAAGCGCGACACTGTTGCTACAGATCGGGAGGAAAGCGTACGTGCATGCCCCCACTCGAGACGAGGACTGACTCCCCTGGGGAGACTCCAGAAGTTTCCCAAGATCCATGTCAGCACTGGAGAGGATCCTCAGGTTCCGGCACTGACTCCACACAAGGTCTTACGCCCCAGCATCGACGGGAGAGGAATCCCGAGAGGACCCCGAACAACTCGCATGGGGACTGGCCTTTCCTGAGGCACCAGAGCGGGTCCCTGAGGTCCCCGTCGTAAGTCGAGAGCACCTGCCACAACTCGAGAAAATCCATGAGGTTCTCCCCTCCAGGCGAGATGAGGCCCATTTCCGCTGAGGCGTCTCAAGGCTAATCACACCTATCCCCTGGAACTTCCAAAGGGTCCTTCACACCCTTGCTGCAACTCAAGAAGATCCCCGACATACACGTCTCCACTCGAGAGGAAGCACGAGAGTCCCGCCCACATCCAGAGGAGCCCCGTTTCCGCCTCCTAGCTCGAGGGAGGGATCCTTTCCCTGCATGGTCGGGAAAGAATTCCCGGCCTTCCCGTCGCATCTCAAGAGGAGGCGCTCTCCACAGGAAAGGCGAGAGGAACTGCAGGGTCGTGCCACCATTCCCAGAGTCCCCAGATGTCTCAGTCCATTCCAGGAAAACCAGTTTTCCCTGCAGTGCCTCGACTTTCAAGCCGAGGATCGACTCACACCACAGTGCACTTTGGACAGCCCTGTGGGAAGCCTCGTGGGAAAGCCTCCTGGAAAACCCTCGAGGGAAAGCCCTGATCCCTTGATCCACACGAAGGGAAGCGTGACACTGCTGCTACAGATCGGAGGAAAGAGCACGTGCATGCCCCCACTCCAGACGAGGACTGATTCCACTGGGGAGACTCCAGAAGTACCCCAGATCCATGTCACCTCTGGAGAGGAATCTTCAGGTTCAGGCACCGGCTCCACACAAGTTCTTAGGCCCTGCATCGAAGGGAGAGGAATCCCGAGAGGCCCCGAGCAACTCGCATGGGGACTGGCCTTTCCTGAGGCCACCAGAGCGGTCCCTGTGGCTTTCCCACGAGCTTTTCCCACGAGGCTTTCCCACAGGGCTGTCCCTCTTGCCACCGTGGTGTCAGTCGATCCTCAGCTTGAAAGTCGAGGCTGTGCAGGGAAAACACGTTTCCCTGGAATGGACTGAGACTCTGGGGACTCTGGGAATGGTGGCACGACCCTGGAGTTCCTCTCGCCTTTCCTGCGGAGAGCGCCTCTTCTTGGGATGCGACGGGAATACCGGAATTTTTTCCCTACCACGCAGGGACAGGATCCCTCCTCTCGAGCTATGAGGCGGAAACGGGGCACCTCTGGATATGGCGGAACTATGGTGCTTCCTCTCGAGTGGAGTCGGGTATGTCGGTGAACTTCTTGAGTTGCAGCAAGGGTGTGAAGGACCCTTTGGAAGTTCCAGAGGTTAGGTGTGATTAGCCTCGAGACGCCTTAGCGGAAATGGGCCTCATCTCGCCTGCAGGGGAGAACCTCCTGGATTTTCTCGAGTTGCGGCAGGTGCTCTCGACTTACGACGGGGACCTCAGGGACCCGCTCTCGTGGCCTCAGTAAAGGCAAGTCCCCATGCGAGTTGCACGGGGGCCACTCGGGATTCCTCTCCCGTCGATGCCGGGACTAAGACCTTGTGTGGAGTCGGTGCCGGAACCTGAGGTTTCCTCTCCAGTGCTGATATGGATCTTGGGGTACGTCTGGAGTCTCCCAAGGGAGTCAGTCCTCGTCTCTAGTGGGGCCTGCACGTGCGCTTTCCTCTCGAGCTGTAGCAGCAGTGTCACTCTTCCCTTCGCATATATCAAGGGATCTGTGGCTTTCCCTCGAGGCTTTCCCACGAGGATTCCCACGAGGCTTTCCCACAGGGCTATCCCACGTGCCACCGTCGTGTGAGTCGATCCTCGGCTTGAAAGTCGAGGCAGTGCAGGGAAAACAGGTTTCCCTGGAATGGACTGAGACATCTGGGGGACTCTGGGAATGGTGGCGACCCTGGAGGTCCTCTTGCCTTTCCTGTGGAGAGCGCCTCCTCTTGAGATGCGAAGGGAACGCCGGGAATTCTTTCCCGACCACGCAGGGACAGGATCATTTCTCTCGAGCAAGAGTAGGAAACGGGGCTCCTCTGGATGTGGGCAGAACTCTCGTGCTTCCTCTCGAGTGGAGACGGGTATGTCAGGGAACTTCTTGAGTTGCAGAAGGGTGTGAAGGACCCTTTGGAAGTTCCAGATGTTAGGTGTGATTAGACTCTAGACGCCTGAGCGGAAATGGGGCTCATCTCGCCTGGAGGGGAGAACCTCCTGGATTTTCTCGAGTTGCGGCAGGTGCTCTCGACTTACGTCGGGGACCTGAGGGACCCGCTCTGGTGGATCAGGAAAGGCCAATCCCCATGAGAGTTGTTCGGGGCCTATCAGGATTCCTCTCCCCTCGATGCAGGGGCATAAGACTTGTGTGGAGTCGGTGCCGGAACCTGAGCATTCCTCTCCAGTGCTGACATGGATCTTGGGTACTTCTGGAGTCTCCCAGGGGAGTCAGTGCTCGTCTCTAGTGGGGGCATGCATGTGCGCTTTCCTCCCGAGCTGTAGCAGCAGTGTTCACACTTCCCTTCGCGTGGATCAAGGGATCAGGGGCTTTCCCTCGAGGGCTTTCGATGAGGATTTCCCATGAGGCTTTCCCACGAGGCTTTCCCACAGGCTGTCCCTCTTGCCACCGTGGTGTGAGTCGATCCTCGATCAGCTGTGAAGAGGAATTCGCATCAGGCTGTGGCAGGGAACACGTGTGTGCTGGAAATGTTGGACTGATGACATCTAACGTGCTGGCGCAAATGGTGGCGAGGACCCCGCTGGATTTCCTCTCGAGCCTTTGCCTGCGGAGACGCGCTGCTCTTCTTGGATGCGACCGGAGGAATACCGGAATATTTTTTTCCCTACCACAGGGACAGGGGAATCCCTCACTACTCGAGCTATGAGGTGGAAACGGGCCCTCTGGGATATCGGCGACACTATGGCTGCTTCCTCGTCGGAAGTGGAGTCGGGTATGTACGGTCGACTTCTTGAGTTGCAGCAAGGGTGTGCAAGGGACCCTTATATATAGAAATAGTTCGACACAGAGTATAGGTTGTGACTTAGCCTGGCGGCGGGCAGAGAACGCGAGATATAAATGGGCCGGGGTCACTAAACTCAACATGTTCGAGGGAGCAACCTGGCGCCTGCGATTCTTCCTCGGAGTTGCGGCAGGTGCAACGCTCGGAACTCTACGACGGGGATCGTCAGCGGACGCGCTCTACCGGTGGCCTCAGTAAAGGAACGAAAGTACCCGCCTGGCCGAGATGGCAAAAAAGCCGGGGAAGGATGCGGGTGATTCTCTCTCCCTCATCGAGCGGAGGAGTTCCGGGGACTAAGAACGATTGTGTGGAGTGGTGCCAGGGCAGGATCGAGGAGGGGAGCGCCGGATAACGCTGAGGTTTCCATGCCCGC
>NW_017203327.1:0-18852 GCF_001704415.2 Capra hircus | reverse complement strand
TTCCCTTTCCCACGAGGCTTTCCCACAGGGCTGTCCCACATGACACCGTGGTGTGAGTCGATCCTCAGCTTGAAAGTCGAGGCATGTAGGGAAAAAGGTTTCTGTGGAATGGAATGAGACATCTGGGGGAGTGTGGAACGGTGGCACTAACCTGGAGTTCCTCTCCGTTTCAGTGGAGAGCGCCTCCTCTTGAGATGCGACGGGAAACGCGGGAAATTACTTTCCCAGACCACGCAAGGAAAAGGATCCCTCCTCTAGAGCTATGAGGCGGAAACGGGGCTCCTCTGGTATGTGGGCGGGACTCTCGTCCTTCTTCTCGAGTGGAGACGGGTATGACGGGGAACTTCTTGAGTTGCAGCAAGGGTGTGAAAGGACCCGTTTGGAAATTCCAGGGTTTAATTGTGATTAGCCTGAGGAGCCTCATCGTAAAAGGGCCTCATCTCGCCTGGAGGGGAGAACCTAATGGATTTTCTCGAGTTGCAGCAGGTGCTCTCGACTTACGACTGGGGACCTCAGGGACCCGCTCTGGTGGCCTCAGGAAAGGCCAGTCCCCATGCGAGTTGCTCGGGGGCCTCTCGGGATTCCTCTCCCGTCGATGCCGGGGCATAAGACCTTGTGTGGAGTCGGTGCCGGAACCTGAGGATTCCTATCCAGTGCTGACATGGATCTTGGGGTACTTCTGGAGTCTCCCCAGTGGAGTCAGTCCTCCTCTCGAGTGGGGCATGCACGTGCACTTTCCTCTCGAGCTGTAGCAGCACTGTCGCGCTTCCATTCGCGTGGATCAAGGGATCTGTGGCTTTCCCTCGAGGCTTTCCCACGAGGCTTTCCCACAGGACTATCCAACGTGCCACCGTGGTGTGAGTCGATCCTCGGCTTGAAAGTCGAGGCAGTGCAGGGAAAACAGGTTTCTCTGGAATGGACTGAGACATCTGGGGGACTCTGGGAATGGTGGCAAGACCCTGGAGTTCCTCTCGCCTTTCCGGTGGAGAGCGCCTCCTCTTGAGATGCGACGGGAACGCCGGGAATTCTTTCCCGACCACGCAGGGAAAGGATCCCTCCGTCTCGAGCGTATGAGGCGGAAACGGGGCTGCTCTGGATGTTGGGCGGGACTCTCGTGCTTCCTCTCGAGTGGAGACGGGTATGTCGGGGAACTCTTGAGTTGCAGCAAGGGTGTGAAGGACCCTTTGGAAGTTCGCAGAGGTTAGGTGTGATTAGCCTCGAGACGCCTCAGCGGAAATGGTCCTCATCTTGCCTGGAGGGGAGAACCTCCTGGATTTCTCGAGTTGCGGCAGGTGCTCTCGACTTACGACTGGGACCTCAGGGACCCGCTTTGGTGGCCTCAGGAAAGGCCAGTCCCCATGCAGTTGCACGGGGCCCTCTCGGGATTCCTCTCCCGTCGATGCTGGGCCTGGGACCTTGTGTGGAGTCTGTGCCGGATCCTGAGGATTCCTCTCCAGTGCTGACATGGATCTTGGGTACCTCTGGAGTCTCCCAAGGGAGTCATTCCTCTTCGCGAGTGGGGATATGCACGTGGGTTTTCCTCCCGAGCTGTAGCAGCAGTGTCACGCTTCCCTTCGCGTGGATCATGGGATCTGTGGCTTTCCCTCGAGGCTTTCTCAGGAGACTTTCCCACGAGGCTTTCCCACAGGGCTGTCCCACATGCCACCGTGGTGTGAGTCGATCCTCAGCTTGAAAGTCGAGGCAGTGCAGGGAAAAAAGTTTTCCCTGTGAATGGACTGAGACATCCAGGGGACTCTGGGAATGGGGCGTGATACTGGAGTTCCTCTCGCCTTTCCTGTGGAGAGCGGCTACGCTTGAGATGAGACGGGAACGCTAGGAATACTTTCCCGACCACGCAGGGAAAGGATCCCTCCTCTCGAGCTAGCAGGCGGAAATGGGGCCACTCTGGATATGGGCGGGACCCTTGGGATCCTCTTGAGTAGAGACGGGTATGTCAGGGAACTTCTTGAGTTGCAGCAAGGGTGTGAAGGACCCTTTGGAAGTTCCAGAGTTTAAGTGTGATTACCCCCTTGTTGCCTCAGCGGAAATGGGCCTCATCTCGCCTGGATTGGGGAACCTCCTGGATTTTCTCGAGTTGCGGCAGGTGCTCTCGACTTACGATGGGGACCTCAGGGACCCACCCTGGTGCCCTCAGGAAAGGCCAGTCCCCAAGGGAATTGCTCTGGGGCCTCTCGGGATTCCTCTCCCGTAGATTCCGGGGTCTAGACCTTGTCTGGAGTCCGTGCCGGAACCTGAGCATTCCTCTCCAGTGCTGACATGGATCTTGGGGTACTTCTGGAGTCTCCCCAGGGGAGTCAGTCCTCATCTCGAGTGGGGCCATGCACGTGCGATTTCCTCCCGATCTGTAGCAGCAGTGTCATGCTTCTATTCGCGTGGATCAAGGGATCTGTGTCTTTCCCTCGATGCTTTCCCACGAGGCTTTCCCACAGAGCTGTCCCACGTGCCACCGTTTTGTGAGTCGATCCTCGGCTTGAAAGTCGAGGCAGTGCAGGGAAAACAGGTTTCCCTGGAATGGACTGAGACATCTGGGGGACTCTGGGAATGGTGGAACGACCCTGGAGTTTCTCTGGCCTTTCCTGTGCAGAGCGCCTCTTCTTGAGATACGACGGTAATGCCGGGAATTCTTTCCCGACCACGCAGGGAAAGGATCCCTCCTCTCGGTCTAGGAGGTGGAAACGGGGCTCCTCTGGATATGGGCGGAACTCTCGTGCTTCCTATCGAGTGGAGACGGGTATGTCGGGGAACTTCTTGAGTTGCAGCAAGGGTGTGAAGGACCCTTTGGAAGTTCCAGATGTTAGATGTGATTAGCCTCGAGACGCCTCAGCAGAAATGGGCCTCATCTCGCCTGGAGGGGAGAACCTCCTAGATTTTCTAGAGTTGCGGCAGGTGCTCTCAACTTACGACTGGGACCTCAGGGACCCGATCTGGTGTCCTCAGGATAGGCCAGTCCCCATGCGAGTTGCTCGGGGGCCTCTCGGGATTCCTCTCCCGTCGATGCCAGGGCCTAAGATCTTGTGTGGAGTCGGTGCCGGAACCTGAGGATTCCTCTCCAGTGCTGACATGGATCTTGGGGTACTTCTGGAGTCTCCCCAGGGCAGTCAGTCCTCTACTCGAGTGGGGGCATACACGTGCGCTTTCCTCCCGAGCTGTAGCAGCAGTGTCACGCTTCCTTCGCGTGTATCAACTGATCTGTGGCTTTCCCTCGAGGCTTTCGCAAGAGGCTTTCCCACGAGGCTTTCCCACAGGGCTGTCCCACGTGCCACTGTGGTGTGAGTCGATCCTCGGCTTGAAAGTCGAGGCAGTGCAGGGAATACAGGTTTCCCTGGAATGGACTGAGACATCTGGGGGACTCTGGGAATGGGGGCACGACTCTGGAGTTCCTCTCGATTTTCCTCTGGAGAGCGCCTCCTCTTGATGTGGGACGGGAATGCCGCGAATTCTTTCCCGACCACACAGGGAAAGGATCAAACCTCTCGAGCAATGAGGAGGAAACGTGGCTCCTCTGGATGTGGGCGGGACTTTCCTGCTTCCTCTCGAGTGGAGACGGGTATGTCGGAGAACTTCTTGAGTTGCAGCAAGGGTGTGAAGGACCCTTTGGAAGTTCCATAGGTTAGGTTTGATTAGCCTCGAGACGTCTCAGCGGAAATGGGCCTCATCTCGCCTGGAGGGGAGAACCTCCTGGATTTTCTCGAGTTGCGACAGGTGCTCTCGACTTACGACGGGGACCTCAGGGACCCGCTCTGGTGGCCTAAGAAAAGGCCAGTCCCCATGCGAGTTGCTCGGGTGCCTCTCGGGTTTCCTCTCCCGTCGATGCCGGGGCCTAAGACCTTGTGTGGCTTTGGTGCCGGAATCTGAGGATTCCTCTTCAGTGCTGACATGCTTCTTGGGGTACTTCTGGAGTCTCCCCAGGGGAGTCAGTCCTCGTCTCGAGGGGGGCATGCACGTGAGCTTTCCTCCCGAGCTGTAGCAGCAGTGTCACGCATCCCTTCGCCTGGATCAAGGGATCTGTGGCTTTCCCTCGAGGCTTTCCCACGAGGCTTTCCCACGAGGTTTTCCCACAGGGATGTCCCACGTGCCACCGTGGTGTGAGTCCATTCTCGGCTAGAAAGTCGAGACAGTGCAGGGAAAACAGGTTTCCCTGGAATGGACTGAGACTTCTGGGGGAATCTGGGAATATTGACACGACACTGGAGTTCGTCTCGACTTTCCTGTGGAGAGTGCCTCCTCTTGAGTTGCGACCGGAACGCCGGGAATTTTTTTCCGACCACGCAGGGAAAGGATCCCTCCTCTCGAGCTAGGAGGCGGAAACGGGTCTTCGCTGGATGTGGGCGGGACTCTCGTGCTTCCTCTCGAGTGGAGACCGGTTTTTCGAGGAACTTCTTGAGTTGCAGTAAGGGTGTGAAGGACCCTTTGGAAGTTCCAGATGTTAGATGTGATTAGCCTCCAGACGCCTCAGCGGAAATGGGCCTCATCTCGCCTGGAGGGGAGAACGTCCTGGATTTTCTCGAGTTGCGGCAGGTGCTCTCGACTTACGACGGGGACCTCAGGGACCCGCTCTGGTGGCCTCAGGAAAGGCCAGTCCCCTTGCGAGTTGCTCGGGGGCCTCTCGGGGCCTCTCGGGTTTCCTCTCCGATCGATGCTGGGGCCTAAAACCTTGTGTGGAGTCAGTGCTGGAACCTGAGGATTCCTTTCCAGTGCTGACATGGATCTTGGGGTTCTTCTGGAGTCTCCCCAGGGGAGTCAGTCCTCGTCTCGAGTGGGGGCATGCACGTGCGCTTTCCTCCCGAGCTGTAGCAGCAGTGTCACGCTTTCCTTCGCGTGGATCAACGGATCAGGGGCTTTCCCTCCAGGCTTTCCCATCAGGCTTTCCCACGAGGGTTTCCCACAGGGCTGTCCCACGTGCCACCGTGGTGTGAGTCGATCCTCGGCTTGAAAGTCAAGGCAATGCAGGGAAAACAGGTTTCCCTGGAATGGACTGAGAAATCTGGCGGACTCTGGGAATGTGGCACGACCCTGGAGTTCCTCTCGCCTATCCTGTGGAGAGCGCCTCCACTTGAGATGCGACGGGAACGCCGGGAATTCTTTCCCGACCACGCAGGGAAAGGATCCCTCCTCTCGAGCTAGGAGGCGGAAACGGGGCTCCTCTGGATGTGGGCGGGACTTTCGTGCTTCCTCTCGAGTGGAGTTGGGTATGTCGGAGAGCTTCTTGAGTTGCAGCAAGGGTGTGAAGGACCCTTTGGAAGTTCCAGAGTTTAGGTGTGATTAGCCTCGAGACGCCTCAGCGGAAATGGGCCTCATCTCGCCTGGAGCGGAGAACCTCCTGGATTTTCTCGAGTTGCGGCAGGTGCTCTCGACTTACGACGGGAACCTCAGGGACCCGCTGTGGTGGCGTCAGGAAAGGCCAGTCCCCATGCGAGTTGCTCGAGGCCCTCTCGGGATTCCTCTCCCGTCGATGCAGGGGCCTAAGATCTTGTGTGGAGTCGGTGCCGGAACCTGAGGATTCCTCTCCAGTGCTGACATGGATCTTGCGGTACTTCTGGAGTCTCCCCAGGGGAGTCAGTCCTCGTCTCGAGTGGGGGCATGCACGTGCACTTTCCTACCGAGCTGTAGCAGTAGTGTCGCGCTTCCCGTAGCGTGGATCAAGGGATGTGGCTTTCCATCGAGGCTTTCCCACGAGGCTTTCCCACAGTGCTGTCCCACGTGCCACCGTGGTGTGAGTCCAACCTCGGCTAGAAAGTCGAGACAGTGCAGGGAAAACAAGTTTCCCTGGAATGGACTGAGACATCTGGGGGACTCTGGGAATGGTGGCACAACCCTGGAGTTCCTCTCGCCATTCCTGTGGAGAGCACCTCCTCTTGAGATGCGAAGGGAACGCCGGGAATTCTTTCCCAACCACGCAGGGAAAGGATCCTTACTCTCGAGCTAGGAGGCGGAAACGGATCTCTGCTGGATGTGGGCGGGAATCTCGTGCTTCCTCTCGAGCGGAGACCGGTTTGTCGAGGAACTTCTTGAGTTGCAGTAAAGGAGTGAAAGACCCTTTGGAAGTTCCAGATGTTAGATGCGATTAGCCTCCAGACGCCTCAGCGGAAATGGGCCTCATCTCGCCTGGAGGGAAGAACCTTCTGGATTTTCTCAAGTTGCGGCAGGTGCTCTCGACTTACGACTGGGACCTCAGCGACCCGCTCTGGTGGCCTCAGGAAAGGCCAGTCCCCATGCGAGATGCTCGGGGGCCTCTCGGGATTCCTCTCCCGTCGAAGCCGGGGCCTAAGACCTTGTGTGGAATCGATGCCGGAACCTGAGTATTCCTCTCCAGTGCTGACATGGATCTTGGGGTACTTCTGGAGTCTCCCCAGGGGAGTCAGTCCTCGTCTCGAGTGGGGGCATGCAGGTGCGCTTTCCTCCCGCGCTGTAACAGCAGTGTTTCGCTTCCCTTGGCGTGGATCAAGGGATCTGGGGCTTTCCCTCGAGGCTTTCCCACGAGGTTTTCCCACGAGGCTTTCCCACAGGGCTGTCCCACGTGCCACCTTGGTGTGCGTCGATCCTCGACTTGAAAGTCGAGGCAGTGCAGGGAAAACAGTTTCCCTGGAATGGACTGAGACTTCTGCAGGACTCTGGGAATATTGACATGACACTGGAGTTCGTCTCGACTTTCCTGTGGAGAGCGCCTCCTCTTGAGATGCGAGCGGAACGCCGGGAATTTTTTTCCGACCACGCAGGGAAAGGATCCCTCCTCTCGAGCTAGGAGGCGGAAACGGGTCTCCGATGGATGTGGGCGGGACTCTGGTGCTTCCTCTCGAGTGGAGACGGGTATGTGGGGTAACTTCTTGAGTTGCAGCAAGGGTGTGAATGACCCTTTGGAAGTTCCAGAGGTTAGGTGTGATTTGCCTCGAGACGTTTCTGCGGAAATGGGCCTCACCTCGCCTGGCGGGGAGAACCTCCTGGATTTTCTCGAGTTTCGGCAGGTGCTCTCGACTTAGGATGAGGACCTCAGGGACCCGCTCTGGTGGCCTCAGGAAAGGCCAGTCCCCAAGCGAGTTGCTCGGGGGCCTCTCGGGATTCCTCTACCATCGATGCCGCTTCCTAAGATCTTGTGTGGAGTCGGTGCCGGAACCTGAGGTTTCCTCTCCAGTGCTGACATGGATCTTGGGTTACTTCTGGAGTCTCCCCAGGGGAGTCAGTCCTCGTCTCCAGTGGGGGCATGCACGTGCGCAATCCTCCCGAGCTGTAGCAGCAGTGTCAAGCTTCCCTTCGAGTCGAAAAAGGGATCTGCGGCTTTCCCTCGAGGCTTTCCCCGAGTCTTTCCCACGAGGCTTTCCAACAGGGGTGTCCCACGTGCCACCGTGGTGTGAGTCGATCCTCGGCTTGAAAGTAGAGGCAGTGCAGGGAAAACAGTTTCCCTGGAATGGACTGAGACATCTGGGGCACTCTGGGAATGGTGGCACGACCCTGGAGTTCCTCTCGCCTTTCCTATGGAGAGGGCCTCCTCTTGACATGCGACGGGAACGCCGGGAATTCTTTCCCGACCAAGCAGGGAAAGGATCCCTCCTCTCGAGCTATGAGGCGGAAACGGTGCTCCTCTGGATGTGGGCAGAACTCTCGTGCTTCCTCTCGAGTCGAGACGGGTATGTCGGGGAACTTCTTGAGTTGCAGCAATGGTGTGAATGACCATTTGGAAGTTCCAGATATTAGAAGTGATTAGACTCCAGACGCCTCAGCGGAAATGGGCCTCATCTCGCCTGGATGGGAGAACCTCCTGGATTTTCTCGAGTTGTGGCAGGTGCTCTCGACTTACGATGGGGACCTCAGGGACCCGTTCTGGTGGCCTCAGGAAAGGCCAGTCCCCATGTGAGTAGCTTGGGGGCCTCTCGGGATTCCTCTCCCGTTGATGCCGGAGCCTAAGTTCTTGTGGGGAGTCGGTGCTGTAACCTGAGGATTCCTCTCCAGTGCTGACATAGATCTAGGGGTACTTCTGGAGTCTCCCCAGGGCAGTCAGTCCTCTACTCGAGTGGGGGCATGCACGTGCGCTTTCCTCCCGAGCTGTAGCAGCAGTGTCACGCTTCCCTTCGCGTGGATCAACGGATCTGTGGCTTTCCCTCGACGCTTTCCCAAGAGGCTTTCCCACGAGGCTTTCCCACAGGGCTGTCCCACATGACACCGTGGTGTGAGTCGATCCTCAGCTTGAAAGCCGAGGCAGTGTAGGGAAAAATGGTTTCTGTGGAATGGAATGAGACATCTGGGGGAGTGTGGGAACGGTGGCACTAACCTGGAGTTCCTCTCCCGTTTCAAGTGGAGAGCGCCTCCTCTTGAGATGCGACGGAAACGCCGGGAATACTTTCCAGACCACGCAAGGAAAGGATCCCTCCTCTAGAGCTATGAGGCGGAAACGGGGCTCCTCTGGATGTGGGCGGGACTCTCGTCCTTCTTCTCGAGTGGAGTCGGGTATGACGGGGAACTTCTTGAGTTGCAGCAAGGGTGTGAAGGACCCGTGGGAAATTCCAGCGTTTAATTGTGATTAGCCTCGAGGAGCCTCATCGTAAAAGGGCCTCATCTCGCCTGGAGGGGAGAACCTAATGGATTTTCTCGAGTTGCAGCAGGTGCTCTCGACTTACGACTGGGACCTCAGGGACCCGCTCTGGTGGCCTCAGGAAAGGCCAGTCCCCATGCGAGTTGCTCGGGGGCCTCTCGGGATTCCTCTCCCGTCGATGCCGGGGCATAAGACCTTGTGTGGAATCGGTGCCGGAACCTGAGGATTCCTATCCAGTGCTGACATGGATCTTGGGGTACTTCTGGAGTCTCCCCAGTGGAGTCAGTCCTCCTCTCGAGTGGGGGCATGCACGTGCACTTTCCTCTCGAGTTGTAGCAGCACTGTCGCGCTTCCATTCGCGTGGATCAAGGGATCTGTGGCTTTCCCTCGAGGCTTTCCCACGAGGCTTTCCCACAGGACTATCCAACGTGCCACCGTGGTGTGAGTCGATCCTCGGCTTGAAAGTCGAGGCAGTGCAGGGAAAACAGATTTCCCTGGAATGGACTGGGACATCTGGGGGACTCTGGGAATGGTGGCACGACCCTGGAGTTCCTCTCGCCTTTCCTGTGGAGAGCGCCTCTTCTTGAGATGCGACGGTAATGCAGGGAATTCTTTCCCCACCACGCAGGGAAAGGATCCCTCCACTCGAGCTAGGAGGGGGAAACGGGGCTCCTCTGGATGTGGGCGGGACTCTCGTGCTTCCTCTCGAGTGCAGACGGGTATGTCGGGGAACTTCTTGAGTTGCAGCAAGGGTGTGAGGACCCTTTCGAAGTTCCAGAGGTTAGATGTGATTAGCCTCGAGACGCTTCAACGGAAACGGGCCTCATCTCGCCTGGAGTGGAGAACTTCCTGGATTTTCTCGAGTTGCCGCAGGTGCTCTCAAGTTACAACGGGGACCTCAGGGACCCTCTCTGGCGGCCTCAGTAAAGGCCGACCCCATGCGAGTTGCTCAAGTGCCTCTCGGGATTCCTCTCCCGTAGATGCCAGCGCCTAAGACCTTGCTTGGAGTCGGTGCTGGAACGTGAGGATTCCTCTCCCAGTGCTGACATTGAACTTGGGCTACTTCTGGAGTCTCCCCAGGGGAGTCAGTCCTCATCTCGAGTGGGGGCATGCACGTGCGCATTCCTCCCAAGCTGTAGCAGCAGGTCACGCTTCCCTTCGTGTGGATCAAGGGATCTGCCGCTTTCCCTCGAGGCTTTCCCACGAGGCTTTCCCACAGGGCTGTCCCACGTGCCACCGTGGTGTGAGTCGATCCTCGGCTTGAAAGTCGAGGCAGTACAGGGAAAACAGGTTTCCCTGGAATGGACTGAGACATCTGGGGGACTCTGGGAATGGTAGCATGACCCTGGAGTTACTCTCGCCTTTCCTGTGGAGAGCGCCTCCTCTTGAAATGCGACGGGAACGCCGGGAATTCTTTCCCGACCACGCAGCGAAAGGATCCCACCTCTCCGAGCTAGGAGGCAGAAACCGGGCTCCTCTGTATGTGGGCGGGACTCTCGTGCTTCCTCTCGAGTGGAGACGGGTATGTTGGGGAACTTCTTGAGTTGCAGCAAGGGTGTGAAGGACCCTTTGGAAGTTCCAGAGCTTAGGTGTGATTAGCCTCGAGACGCCTCATCGGAAATGGGGCTCATCTCGCCTGGAGGCGAGAACCTCCTGAATTTTCTCAAGTTGCGGCAGGTGCTCTCGACTTACGAAGGGGACCTGAGGGACCCGCGCTGGTGGCCTCATGAAAGGCCAGTCCCCATGGGAGTTGCTCGGGGCCTCTCGGGATTCCTCTCCCCTCGATGCCGGGGCCTAAGATCTTGTGTGGAATCGGTGCCGGAACCTGAGGATTCCTCTCCAGTGCTGACATGGATCTTGGGGTACTTCTGGAGTCTCCCAGGGGAGTCAGTCCTCGTCTCGAGTGTGGGCATGCACGTGCGCTCCCGAGCTGTAGCAGGAGTGTCACGCTTCCCTTCTTGTGGATCAAGGGATCAGGGGCTTTACCTCGAGGCTTTCCCATGAGGCTTTCCCACGAGGCTTTCCCACAGGGCTGTCCCACGTGCCACCGTTGTATGAGTCGATCCTCGGCTTGAAAGTCGAGGCAGTGCAGGGAAAACTGGTTTCCCTGGCATGGACTGAGCATCTGGGGGACTCTGGGAATGGTAGCACGACCCTGGAGTTCCTCTCGCCTTTCCTGTGGAGAGCGCCTCCTCTTGAGATGCGACGGGAACGCCAGGAATACTTACCCGACCACCTAGGGAAAGGATCCCTCCTCTGGAACTATGAGGCGGAAACGGGGCTCCTCTGGATGTGGGCGGGACTCTCGTGCTTCCTCTCGAGGGGAAACGGGTATGTCGAGGAACTTCTTGAGTTGCAGCAAGGGTGTGAAAGACCCTATGGAAGTTTCCAGAGGTTAGGTGTGATTAGTCTCGAGACGCCTCAGCACAAATGGGCCTCATGTCGCCTGAAGGGAAGAACCTCCTGAATTTTCTCGAGTTGCGGCAGGTGCTGTGGACTTAAGACGGGGTCCTCAGGGACCCGCTCTGGTGGCCTCAGGAAAGGCCAATCACCATGCCGAGTTGCTCGGGGGCCTCTCGGGATTCCTCTCCCGTCGATGCCGGCGCCTTATACCTTGTGTGGAGTCGGTGCCGAAACCTGAGAAAACCTCTCCAGTGCTTACATGGACCTTGGGGTACTTCTGGAGTCTCCCCGGTTAGTCAGTCCTCGTCCCTAGTGGATGCATGTACGTGCAATTTCCTCCCGAGCTGTAGCAGCAGTGTCACGCTTCCCTTCGCGTGGATCCAGGAATCTGTGGCTTTCCGTGGAGGCTTTCCCACGAGGCTTTGCCACGAGGCTTTCCCACGACGTTTACCCACTGGGCTGTCCCACGTGCCACCGTGTTGTGAGTCGTCCTTGGCTTGAAAGTCGAGGCAGTGCTGGGAAACTGGTTTCCCTGTTATGTACTGAGCATTTGGGGGACTCTGGGAATGGTGGCACGACCCTGGAGTTCCTCTCGCCTTTCCTGTGGAGAGCGCCTCCTCTTGAGATGCGACGGGAACGCCAGGAATACTTACCCGACCACCTAGGGAAAGGATCCCTCCTCTGGAACTATGAGGCGGAAACGGGGCTCCTCTGGATGTGGGCGGGACTCTCGTGCTTCCTCTCGAGGGGAAACGGGTATGTCGAGGAACTTCTTGAGTTGCAGCAAGGGTGTGAAAGACCCTATGGAAGTTCCAGAGGTTAGGTGTGATTAGTCTCGAGACGCCTCAGCACAAATGGGCCTCATGTCGCCTGAAGGGAAGAACCTCCTGAATTTTCTCGAGTTGCGGCAGGTGCTGTGGACTTAAGACGGGGTCCTCAGGGACCCGCTCTGGTGGCCTCAGGAAAGGCCAGTCACCATGCGAGTTGCTCGGGGGCCTCTCGGGATTCCTCTCCCGTCGATGCCGGCGCCTTATACCTTGTGTGGAGTCGGTGCCGAAACCTGAGAAAACCTCTCCAGTGCTTACATGGACCTTGGGGTACTTCTGGAGTCTCCCCGGTTAGTCAGTCCTCGTCCCTAGTGGATGCATGTACGTGCAATTTCCTCCCGAGCTGTAGCAGCAGTGTCACGCTTCCCTTCGCGTGGATCCAGGAATCTGTGGCTTTCCGTGGAGGCTTTCCCACGAGGCTTTGCCACGAGGCTTTCCCACGACGTTTACCCACTGGGCTGTCCCACGTGCCACCGTGTTGTGAGTCGTCCTTGGCTTGAAAGTCGAGGCAGTGCTGGGAAACTGGTTTCCCTGTTATGGACTGAGCATTTGGGGGACTCTGGGAATGGTGGCACGACCCTGGAGTTCCTCTCGCCTTTCCTGTGGAGAGCGCCTCCTCTTGAGATGCGACGGAACGCCAGGGAATTCTTTCCCGACCACGCAGGGAAAGGATCCCTCCTCTCGAGCTAGGAGGCAGAAACGGGTCTCCTCTGGATGTGGGCGGGACTCTCGTGCTTTCCTTTCGAGTGGAGCCGGGTAAGTCGGGGAACTTCTTGAGTTGCAGCAAGTGTGTGAAGGACCCTTTGGAAGTTCCAGAGGTTAGGTGTGATTAGCCTCGAGAAGCCTCAGCGGAAATGGTCTTCATCTCGCCTGGAGGGGAGAACCTCCTGGATTTTCTCGAGTTGCGGCAGGTGCTCTCGACTTACGACGGAGACCTCAGGGACCCGCTCTGGTGGCCTCAGGAAAGGCCAGTCCCCATGCGAGTTGCTCGGGGGCCTCTCGGGACTCCTCTCCCTTAGATGCCTGGGCCTAAGATCTTGTGTGAAGTCGGTGCCTGAACCTGAGGTTTCCTCTCCAGTGCTGACATGCATCTTGGGGTATTTCTGGAGTCTCCCCAGGGGAGTCAGTCCTCGTCTCGAGTGGGGGCATGCACGTGCGCTTTCCTCCCTAGCTGTAGCAGCAGTGTCACGCTACCCTTCTCGTGGATCAAGGGATCTGTGGCATTCCCTCGAGGCTTTCCCACGAGGCTTTCCCACGAGGCTTTCCCACAGGGCAGTCCCACGTGCCACCGTGGTGTGAGTGGATCCTCGGCTTCAAAGTCGAGGCAGTGCAGGGAAAACAGGTTTCCCTGGAATGGAGTGAGACATCTGGGGGACGCTGGGAATGGTGGCACGACCCTGGAGTTCCTCTCTCCTTTCCTGTGGAGAGTGCCTCCACTTGAGATGCGACAGGAACGCCGGGAATTCTTTCCCGACCACGCAGCGAAAGGAACCCGTCTCTCGAGCAAGGAGGCGGAAACGGAGCTCCTCTGGATGTGGGCGGAACTCTCGTGCTTCCTCTCGAGTGGAATCGGGTATGTCGGGGAACTTCTTGAGTTGCAGCAAGGGTGTGAAGGACCCTTTGGAAGTTCCAGAGGGTAGATGTGATTAGCCTCGAGACGCCTCAGCGGAAATGGGCCTCATCTCGCCTGGAGGGTGGAACCTCATGTATTTTCTCGAGTTGCGGCAGGTGATCTCGACTTACGACGGGGACCTCAGGGACCCGCTCTGGTGGTCTCAGGAAAGGCCAGTCCCCATGCGAGTTGCTCGGGGGCCTCTCGGGATATCCCTCCCATCGATGCGGGGCCTAAGACATTGTGTAGAGTCGGTGTCGGAACCTGAGGATTCCTCTCCAGTGCTGACATGGATCTTGGGGTACTTCTGGAGTCTCCCCAGGGGAGTCAGTCCTCGTCTCGAGTGGGGGCATGCACATGCGATTTCCTCCCGAGCTGTAGCAGCAGTGTCACGCTTCCCTTCGCGTGGATCAAGGGATCTGTGGCTTTCCCACGAGGCTTTCCCACAGGGCTGTCCCACGTGCCACCGTGGTGTGAGTCGATCCTCGGCTTGAAAGTCGAGGCAGTGCAGGGAAAACAGGTTTCCCTGGAATGGACGGAGACATCTGGGCGACTCTGAGAATGGTGGTACGACTCTGAAGTTCCTCTCGCCTTTCCTGTGGAAAGCGACTCCTCTTGAGATGCGACGGGAACGCCGGGAATTCTGTCCCGACCACGCAGGGAAAGGATCCCTCCTCTCGAGCTAGGAGGTGGAAGCGGGACTGCTCTGGATGTGGGTGGGACTCTCGTGCTTCCTCTCGAGTGGCGACGGGTATGTTGGGGAACTTCTTGAGTTGAAGCAAGGGTGTGAAGGAACCTTTGGAAGTTCCAGAGTTTAGGTGTGATTAGCGTCGAGACACCTCAGCGGAAATGGGCCTCATCTCGCCTGGAGGGGAGAACCTCCTGGATTTTCTGGAGTTGCGGCAGGTGCTCTCGACTAACGACGGGGACCTCAGGGACCCGCTCTGGTCGCCTCAGGAAAGGCCAGTCCCCATGCGAGTTGCTCGGGGGCCTCTTGGGATTCCTCTCCCGTTAATGCCGGGGCCTAAGACCTTGTGTGGAGTCGGTGCTGGAAACTGAGGATTCCTCTGCAGTGCCGACATGTATCTTGGTGAACTCCTGGAGTCTCCCCAGTGGAGTCAGTCCTCGTCTCGAGTGGGAGCATGCACGTGAGCTTTCCTCCCGAGCTGAAGCAGCAGTGTCACGCTTCCCTTCGCGTGGATCAAGGTTACTGTGGCTTTCCCAAGAGGCTTTCCCACAGGGCTGTCCCACGTGCCACCGTGGTGTGAGTCGATCCTCGGCTTGAAAGTCGAGGCAGTGCAGGGAAAACAGGTTTCCCTGGAATAGACTGAGACATCTGGGGGACTCAGGGAATGGTGGCACGACCCTGGAGTTCCTCTCGCCTTTCCTGTGGAGAGCGACTCCTCTTGAGATGCAACGGGAACACGGGGAATTCTTTCCCGACCACGCAGGGAAAGGATCCCTCCTCTTGAGCTATGAGGCAGAAACGGGTCTCCTCTGGATGTGGGCGGGACTCTCGTGCTTCCTCTCGAGTGGAGAGGGGTACGTCGGGGAACTTCTTGAGTTGCAGCAAGGGTGTGAAGGACCCTTTGGAAGTTCCAGAGGCCAGGTTGATTAGCCTCGAAGATGCCTCCGCGGAAATGGGCTTCATCTCGCCTGGAGGGGAGAACCTCCTGGATTTTCTAGAGTTGCCACAGGTGCTCTCGACTTAAGACGAGGACCTCAGGGACCTGCTCTGGTGGCCTCAGGAAAGGCCAGTCCCCATGCGAGTTGCTAGCGGGCCCTTCGGGATTCCTCTCCCGTCGATGCCGGGGCCTAAGACGTTGTGTGGAGACGGTGCCGGAAACCTGAGGATTCCTCTCCAGTGCTGACATGGATCTTGTGGTACTTCTGGAGTCTCCACCGGGGATTCAGTCCTCGTCTCGACTTAGGTCATGCACGTGCACTTTCCTCCCGAGCTGTAGCAGCAGTGTCATGCTTCCCTTCGCGTGGATGAAGAAATCTGTGGCTTTCATCGAGGTTTTTGCAGGAGGCTTTCCCACGAGGCTTTCCCACAGGGCTGTCCCACGTGCCACCGTGGTGTGAGTCGATCCTCGGCTTGAAAGTCGAGGCAGTGCAGGGAAAACTGGTTTCCCTGGAATGGACTGAGACATCTGGGGGACTCTGGGAATGGTGGCACGACCCTGGAGTTCCTCTCGCCTTTCCTGTGGAGAGCGCCTCCTCTTGAGATGCGACGGAAACGCCGGGAATTCTTTCCCGACCACGCAGGGAAGGATCCCTCCTCTCGAGCTAGGAGGCGGAAACGGGGCTCCTCTGGATGAGGGCGGGACTCTCGTGCTTCCTCTCGAGTGGAGACGGGTATGTCGGGGAACTTCTTGCAGTTGCAGCAAGGGTGTGAAAGACCCTTTGTAAGTTCCAGACGTTAGGTGTGATTAGCCTCGAGATGCCTCAGGGGAAATGGGCCTCATCTCGCCTGGAGGGGAGAACCTCCTGGATTTTCTCGAGTTGCGGCAGGTGCTCTCGACTTACGACGGGGACCTCACGGACCCGCTCTGGTGGCCTCAGGAAAGGCCAGTCCCCATGCGAGTTGCTCGGGGGCCTCTCGGGATTCCTCTCCCGTCGATGCCGGGGCCTAAGACCTTGTGTGGAGTCGGTGCCGGAACCTGAGGATTCCTCTCCAGTGCTGACATGGATCTTGGGGTACGTCTGGAGTCTCCCCAGGGGAGTCAGTCCTCGTCTCGAGTGGGGCATGCACGTGCGCTTTCCTCCCGAGCTGTAGCAGCAGTGTCATGCTTCCCTTCGCGTGGATCAAGGGATCTGTGGCTTTCCCTCGAGGCTTTCCCACGAGGCTTTCCCACGAGGCTTTCCCACAGGGCTGTCCCACGTGCCACCGTGGTGTGAGTCGATCCTCGGCTTGAAAGTCGAGGCAGTGCAGGGAAAACAGGTTTCCCTGGAATGGACTGAGACATCTGGGGGACTCTGGGAATGGTGGCACGACCCTGGAGTTCCTCTCGCCTTTCCTGTGGAGAGCGCCTCCTCTTGAGATGCGACGGGAACGCCGGGAATTCTTTCCCGAACACGCAGGGAAAGGATCCCTCCTCTCGAGCTATGGAGGCGGAAACGGGGCTCCTCTGGATGTGGGCGGGACTCTCGTGCTTCCTCTCGAGTGGAGACGGGTATGTCGGGGAACTTCTTGAGTTGCAGCAAGGGTGTGAAGGACCCTTTGGAAAGTTCCAGAGGTTAGGTGTGATTAGCCTCGAGAGCCTCAGCGGAAATGGGCCTCATCTCGCCTGGAGGGGAGAACCTCCTGGATTTTCTCGAGTTGCGGCAGGTGCTCTCGACTTACGACGGGGAACCTCAGGGACCCGCTCTGGTGGCCTCAGGAAAGGCCAGTCCCCATGCGAGTTGCTCGGGGGCCTCTCGGGATTCCTCTCCCGTCGATGCGGGCCTAAGACCTTGTGTGGAGTCCGGTGCCGGAACCTGAGGATTCCTCTCCAGTGCTGACATGGATCTTGGGGTACTTCTGGAGTCTCCCCTAGGGGAGTCAGTCCTCGTCTCGAGTGGGGGCATGCACGTGCGCTTTCCTCCCGAGCTGTAGCAGCAGTGTCACGCTTCCCTTCGCGTGGATCAAGGAATCTGTGGCTTTCCCTCGAGGCTTTCCCACGAGGCTTTCCCACGAGGCTTTCCCACAGGGCTGTCCCACGTGCCACCGTGGTGTGAGTCGATCCTCGGCTTGAAAGTCGAGGCAGTGCAGGGAAAACAGGTTTCCCTGGAATGGACTGAGACATCTGGGGGACTCTGGGAATGTGGCACGACCCTGGAGTTCCTCTCGCCTTTCCTGTGGAGAGCGCCTCCTCTTGAGATGCGACGGGAACGCCGGGAATTCTTTCCCGACCACGCAGGGAAAGGATCCCTCCTCTCGAGCTAGGAGGCGGAAACGGGGCTCCTCTGGATGTGGGCGGACTCTCGTGCTTCCTCTCGAGTGGAGACGGGTATGTCGGGGAACTTCTTGAGTTGCAGCAAGGGTGTGAAGGACCCTTTGGAAGTTCCAGAGGTTAGGTGTGATTAGCCTCGAGACGCCTCAGCGGGAAATGGGCCTCATCTCGCCTGGAGGGGAGAACCTCCTGGATTTTCTCGAGTTGCGGCAGGTGCTCTCGACTTACGACGGGACCTCAGGGACCTGCTCTGGTGGCCTCAGGAAAGGCCAGTCCCCATGCGAGTTGCTCGGGGGCCTCTCGGGATTCCTCTCCCGTCGATGCCGGGGCCTAAGACCTTGTGTGGAGTCGGTGCCGGAACCTGAGGATTCCTCTCCAGTGCTGACATGGATCTTGGGGTACTTCTGGAGTCTCCCCAGGGAGTCAGTCCTCGTCTCGAGTGGGGCATGCACGTGCGCTTTCCTCCCGAGCTGTAGCAGCAGTGTCATGCTTCCCTTCGCGTGGATCAAAGGATCTGTGGCTTTCCCTCGAGGCTTTCCCACGAGGCTTTCCCACGAGGCTTTCCCACAGGGCTGTCCCACGTGCCACCGTGGTGTGAGTCGATCCTCGGCTTGAAAGTCGAGGCAGTGCAGGGAAAACAGGTTTCCCTGGAATGGACTGAGACATCTGGGGGACTCTGGAATGGTGGCACGACCCTGGAGTTCCTCTCGCCTTTCCTGTGGAGAGCGCCTCCTCTTGAGATGCGACGGGAACGCCGGGAATTCTTTCCCGACCACGCAGGGAAAGGATCCCTCCTCTCGAGCTAGGAGGCGGAAACGGGGCTCCTCTGGATGTGGCGGGACTCTCGTGCTTCCTCTCGAGTGGAGACGGGTATAGGTCGGGGAACTTCTTGAGTTGCAGCAAGGGTGTGAAGGACCCTTTGGAAGTTCCAGAGGTTAGGTGTGATTAGCCTCGAGACGCCTCAGCGGAAATGGGCCTCATCTCGCCTGGAGGGGAGAACCTCCTGGATTTTCTCGAGTTGCGGCAGTGCTCTCGACTTACGACGGGGACCTCAGGGACCCGCTCTGGTGGCCTCAGGAAAGGCCAGTCCCCCATGCGAGTTGCTCGGGGGCCTCTCGGGATTCCTCTCCGTCGATGTGCGGGCCTAAGACCTTGTGTGGAGTCGGTGCCAGGAACCTGAGGATTCCTCTCCAGTGCTGACATGGATCTTGGGGTACTTCCTGGAGTCTCCCCTAGGGGAGTCAGTCCTCGTCTCGAGTGGGGGCATGCACGTGCGCTTTCCTCCCCGAGCTGTAGCAGCAGTGTCCACGCTTCCCTTCGCGTGGATCAAGGGATCTGCTGGCTTTCCCATCGAGGCTTTCCACGAGGCTTTCCCATCGAGCTTTCCCACAGGGCTGTCCCACGTGCCACCGTGGTGTGGAGTCGATCCTCGGCTTGAAAGTCGAGGCCAGTGCAGGGAAAACAGGTTTCACTGGAATGGACTGAGACATCTGGAGGACTCTGGGAATGTGGCACGACCCTGGAGTTCCT
>NW_017203326.1:0-6064 GCF_001704415.2 Capra hircus | reverse complement strand
AGCTGGACGAAGCCATGTTGGGAGAGCACACGGGCAGCTGCAGACTGCTGGCCGAGTGGCGGGGACCCAGCAGCTCAGGGCTCTGGAGAGCAGGAGACGGCTCCGCCCCATTGACGTCAATAGGGTTTGGGTGGGTAGATGGAGGGTGCCGCCCCTGGCCTCTTTCCAAGCAGAGACCCTGGACGGAGTCCCGTGGAGCGAGTGGGCTTTTCCCGGCACAACTGTGCCGGACGGCCAAGATCCCCGTTGGGGTGGGCGGCAGTTCGGGGGCTTTGGTTTGTGGCCCTCTCGCAGCGGGGGTGGGATCAACCCCGGGTGGATCAATCAGGGCCCCTCAGGAGTGCCAAGGGAGCTCACCGCCAGGAAACGCCCCTAGGTCCTTTGAATTGGCCACCAACGCCCCCTTCCCCAGCCTGCCTTGCTCTGGGGTTTCCCGCCTTTTCACATTCCACAGGTCCCTGGGCCTCGACTGTCCCCCGCTGTCTCCTCCGAGGCATTCGGGACACCGGACGCTCTCTCCAGTGCCTCCACCTAGATCCCTCGCTGTCCTCGCCTCCGTTTCCCCCTGCCCCTCCCCAACTCCTCCGTGGGCTCTTGGCGTCATTTCCTTACAGCAGTCCCAGAGCGCCACCCCCCGAGGGCTTTGAGCTGCCTGGAGCCCAAGGCTCCGGCCAGAGCCCTGAGGGGCCAGCGTCTGGACTGGCAGCTAATGCCATTTGGGCTATTCTCACGTGGAGCCTAAGGCCCGCACTTCCGCGGGAACCCCCCAGCGTTAGTGCCCTGGAGATACCCGCCAAGGGGACATTGTACCTCCTACTGTGGGGAAGGAGGTACCTGTTTTCCCTGCACTGGTTCGACTTTCACGCTGAGGATCGACTCACACCATGGTGGCACGTGGAAAAGCCCTGTGGGAAAGCCTCATGGGAAAGACTCGAGGGAAAGCCACAGATCCTTGATCCACTCGACGGAAGCGTGCCACTTCTGCTACAGCTCGGGAGGAAAGCGCACGTGCATGTCCCCACTCGAGACGAGGACTGACTCCCCTGGGGAGACTCTAGAAGTAGCCCAAGATCCATGTCAGCACTGGAGAGGAAACCTCTGTTTCCGGCACCGACTCCACACAAGGTCTTAGGCCCGGCATCGACGGGAGAGGAATCCCGAGAGGACCCCGAGCTACTCGCATGGGGACTGGCCTTTCCTGAGGCCACCAGAGGGGGACCCTGACGTCCCCGTCGTAAGTCGAGAGCACCTGCCGCAACTTGAGAAAATCCAGGAGGTTCTCCCCTCCAGGCGAGATGAGGCCATTTCCGCTGACCCGTATCGAGGCTAATCACACCTAAACTCTGGAACTTCCAAAAGGTCCTTCACACCCTTGTTGCAACTCAAGAAGTTCCCGACATAACCGTCTCCACTCGAGAGGAAGCACGAGAGTCCGGTCCACATCCAGAGGAGGCCCGTTTCCCCCTCTAGCTCGAGAGGAGGGATCCTTTCCCTGCGTGGTCAGTAAAGAATTCCGGCGTTCCCCTAGCATCTCAAGAGGAGGCGCACTTCACAGGAAAGGCGAGATGAACTCCAGGGTCGTGCCACCATTCCAGAGTCCCCCAGATGTCACAGTCCATTCCAGGGAAACCTGTTTTCCTGCACAGCCTCGACTTTCAAGCGAGGATCGACTCACACCACGGTGGCTCATGGGACAGCCCTGTGCTAAGCCTCGTGGGAAAGCCTCGTGGGAAAGCCACGTGGGAAAGCCTCGTAGGAAAGCCTCGAGGGATAGCCACAGATCCCTTGATCCACGCGAAGGGAAGCGTGACACTGCTACTACAGCTCGGGAGGAATGCGCACGTGCATGCCCCTACTCAAGGCGAGGACTGACTTTCCTGGTGAGACTCCAGAAGTACCCCAAGAACCATGTCAGCAACTGGAAAGGAATCCTCAGGTTCTGGCACCGACTCCACACAAGGTCTTAGGCCGCGGCATCGACGGGAGAGGAATCCCGCGAGGCCCCCGAGCAACTCACATGGGGACTGGGCCTTTCCTGAGGCCACCAGAGCGGGTCCCTGACGTCCCCGTCGTAAGTCGAGAGCACCTGCCGCAACTTGGGAAAATCCAGGAGGTTCTCCCCTCCAGGCGAGATGAGGCCCATTTCCGCTGATATGTCTCAAGGTTAATCTCACTTAACCTCTCGACCTTCCCAAGGGTCCTTCACACCCTTGCTGCAACTCAAAAATTTCCCCCGACACACCCGTTTCCACTCGAGAGGAAGCACGAGAGTGCAGGCCACATCCAAGGAGCCCGTTTCCACCTCCTAGCTCGAGAGGAGGTTTCCTTTCCCTGCGTGGTAGGGAAAGAATTCCCGGCGATCCCAATGCATCTCAAGAGGAGGCGCTCTCCACAGGAAAGGCGAGAGGAACTCCAGGGTCGTGCCACCATTCCCAGAGTCCCCCATATGTCTCAGTCCATTCCAGGGAAACCTGTTTTCCCTGCACTGCCTCGACTTTCAAGCCGAGGATCGACTCACACCACGGTGGCTCATGAGACAGCCCTGTGGGAAAGACTCGTGGAAAAGCCTCGTGGAAAGCCTGGAGGGAAAGCCACAGATCCCTTGATCCACTCGACGGGAAGCGTGCCACTGGTGCTACAGCTCGGGAGGAAAGCGCACGTGCATGCCCCCACTCGAGATCAGGACTGACTCCCCTGGGGAGACTCCAGAAGTACCCCAAGATCCATGTCAGCACAGGAGAGCAAACCTCAGGTTCCGGCACTGACTCCACACAAGGTCTTAGGCCCCGGCATCGACGCGAGAGGAATCCCGAGAGGGCCCCGAACAACTCGCATGGGCACTGGCCTTTCCTGAGGCCACCAGAGCGGGTCCCTGACGTCCCCGTCATAAGTCAAGAGCACCTGCCACAACTCGAGAAAATCCAGGGAGGTCCTCCCCTCCATGCGAGATGAGGCCCATTCCGCTGAGTCGTCTGGAGGCTTATCACACCTAAACTCTGGAACTTCCAAAGGGTCCTTCACACCCTTGCTGCAACTCAAGAAGTTCCCCGACATACCCGTCTCACTCGAGAGGAAGCACAAGAGTCCCGCCAACATCCACAGGAGCCCCGTTTCCACCTCCTAGCTCGAGAGGAGGGATCCTTTCCCTGCGTGGAAGGGAAGAATTCCGGCGTTCCCGTCGCATCTCAAGAGGAGGCCCTCTCCACAGGAAAGACGAGAGGAACTCCTGGGTCGTGCCACCATTCTCAGAGTCCCCAGATGTCTCAGTCCATTTCAGCGAAACCTGTTTTCCCTGCACTGCCTCGACTTTCAAGCGAGGATCAACTCACACCACGTTGGCACGTGGGACAGCCCTGTGGGAAAGACTCGTGGGAAAGCCTCGTGGGAAAGCTCGAGGGAAAGCCACAGATCCCTTGATCCACTCGACGGGAAACGTGCCACTGCTGCTACAGCTCGGGAGGAAAGCGCACGTGCATGCCCTGCTCGAGACGAGGATTGACTCCTCTGGGAGACTCCAGATGTACCCCAAGATCCATGTCAGCACTGGAGAGGAAACCTCAGGTTCCGGCACCGACTCCACACAAGGTCTTAGGCCCGGCATCGACGGAGAGGAATCCCGAGAGGCCCCCAAGGAACTCGCATGGGGACTGGCCTTTCCTGAGGCCACCAGAGTGGGTTGTCTTGAGTTGTATAAGCAAACCTGTTCCTTCCAAATAGAGGCTTGCAACACACCCGCAGTGGTTGCCTCTTCTTCCCCGAAGAAGTCTTTCTTTCCCCACATGCTGCGAACTCCCTGTCCCAACCTCCAAGAATAGCGCTTCTTGCCATTCCTTTCTTAGAGGCAGTTATCCCTGAGCTTGGGGCCGTAGGGAGTAGCCCCACACTCACAGGGAAAGGCAAAGACTCCTCCATACATCTCCTCTATCCCCTTTGCTCTGGAGGAGAGCTCTAGTGAGCCTAGGTCTTTCAGGAAAATTCTTGGCTTGCACAGGATCTCACCCTGTTTGTGAACCTGCATACCCAACCACGGGCCACAGAGCACCTGTTTCAGTAAAGTGGGCCCTGAAAGTGTGCAGCCTAGCAAGAGGTTGAAAATCCATTCATTTGCTGTTTTTGTACCTCTGACAGAGCGAGCTTTGCTCCACCCTTTGGCAGTGAGGAGAAAAGAGGCATGACACCTCCCCAAGGGGACATGGGGCCTACTTCGAGAGGTAAGGCCCCTTGTGGAGTTGAGGCCAGGAAGGCGCACAGTCGTGTCAAACACACTCCACTGCTGGCTTCTTCATGGGCTATCAGCTAGGAATGTCTTTGCAATGATCACAAAGGGAAGGGGAGATACAGGGCCCTACCTCAGGACTCCGGTGCTCTGAGCAAATCTGGAGGTCTACCGTTGTTGGTCAAGGTCAAGGTCAAATTCAAGTTCAAGTCAAGTTCAAGTTCAAGTTCAAGTGAAGGTCAAGCAAGGTCAAGTCAAGGTCAAGATCAAGTTCAAGGTCAAGGTCAAGTTCAAAGGCAAGGGCACGGCAAGTAAGGCCAAGTCCAAGGGCAAGGGCAAGGGCAACGCCAAGGGCAAGGCCAAGGCCCAGGCCAAGGCAAAGGCCAACCCCCCAAAGCGAAGCCCAAACCCGGTAACGCCTGACAGAAGGCAGAAGCCACTAGGCCCCTGTGCAGAGGAAACCACTGAAGGCAGCAAGGCCACAGAGCTCCCCGACTCCCATTCCACAGGAAGATGTGAGGATAAAGGGCCTCATCCCAAAACAGCACCCGCTCCAAACCACCTCCCAACCTCGGCCCACGCCCCCCTCAGCGCGCCCCCTGAAACAACACTGTCTTCCCAGAAAAGAAGAACGAGAAGCCATGTGTGTGCCAAAGGAGCAAGATGAACGAACGATGCCACGCCCTCCCGACTTTGGCACACCTGACGCCTAGGAACCCCGGCCCGGGAGATGGGTCCCCACCGTACTCGGACGGGGGGGGTTGACACGTTGGCCGAGAGCCTTTGCCCGGGCACACACGCAAATCCCCTGAGACGTGATCCGACCCCAGGGACCGAGGGCAAACGTACCGCTTGAGGTGCTGGAGGAGCCGGACAAAGCCATGGTGGGAGAGGCACACGGGCACGCTGCAGACTGCTGGCCGAGTCGGTGGGACCAAGCAGCTCAGGACTCTGGAGAGCGGGAGGCGGCTCCGCCCCCATTGACGTCAATAGGGTTTGGGTGGGTAGATGGAGGGTGCCGCCCCTGGCCTCTTTCCAAGCAGAGACCGGACGGAGTCCCGTGGAGCGAGTGGGCTTTTCCCGGGCATGGCTGTGGCCCGGACTGCCAAGATCCTCGTCGGGGTGGGGGCACTTCGGGGCTTTGGTTTGTGGCCCTGCCTCGCCGAGGGGGGTGGGATCAACCCAGGGTGGATCAATCAGGGGCCCTCAGCAGTGCCAAGGGAGCTCACCACCTAGGAAACGCCCCTAGGTCCCTTTGAACTGGCCGCCCACGCCCCCTTCCCCAGCCTGCCTTGCTCTGGGTTTCCCGCCTTTTCACATTCCACAAGTCCCTGGGCCTTGACTGTTCCCGCTGGGTCATCCAAGGCATTCCAGGACACCGGCCTCTCTCCAGCGCCTCCACCTAGATCCCTCGCTGTCCTCGCCTCCGTTTCCCCCCTGCCCCCTCCCCAACTCCTGCCGTGGGCTCTTGGCATCCTTTCCTACAGCAGTCCCAGAGCGCCACCCCCCGAGGGCTGTGAGTTGCCTGGAGCCCAAGGCTCCAGCCAGAGACCTGAGGGGCCAGCCTCTGGACTGACAGCTAATGCCATTTGGGCTTTGCTCATGTGGAGCCTGAGGCCCGCAACTCCACTGGCAACCCTCCAGGCGCGAGTGCCCTGAGAAAACCCGCCCAAGTGGACAGTGTACCCCCTACTGTGGGGAAGGAGGTTCCTGTTTTCTCTGCACTGCTTCGACTTTAACGCCGAGGATCAACTCACACAATGGTGGCACGTGGAATAGCACTGTGGGAAAGCCCCATGGGAAAGACTCGAGGGAAACCACAGAATCCCTTGATCCACGAGACGGGAA
>NW_017203325.1:0-6065 GCF_001704415.2 Capra hircus | reverse complement strand
CTCCTCCAGCGGTTTCTAGGCCGCCTAGAATCAGCCGCCGCACCCGAGAGCACCAGGCTCCCAGGGCCCCTGGCTGGGGTTTTCAGCCCCGCACACACGGAGGCTGATTCCTTGGGTGCCCAGAAAGTGTATGACAGACGTAGGTTCCCTAGCACTCTCCTCCCCAGCAGAGACATGTGCAGGTGGTTGGGGCCTGATCCTGCGTGTCTGGGTTCCTGCCCACAGCCCCAACTCAGGGGAAGCAGCCCCTGAGGCAAGACCTGCTGGAGGAGCCCTGCGCCCCCGCCTGATAGGCGAGTGCACAGCCAGCAGGGAAGCGAGCCTCCTCGGGGAAGAGGAGGCAGCCCAGCCCCGTCAAGTTGAAAGCCCTGCTTGCACGGAGCTAAGTGCGCCTCCAGTACGGCAGAGCTCTAGCTCTGCTCAGAGCCCCGATCTGGCAGAGTTCCTGGCGCGAGGCTGCTCTGCCGGGGGCTAGCCTTGCCCAGACTTGCCTTGCTTTTAGGCTGCCTCTCCAGGAAGGAGCAGGCAGCAGGAGCCTGGGAGTCGCCACTGGCGCCTTTCTTGCCTCAGCTCCAATCCTGCCTTGCCTTTGCACTTAGGTCCCAGTCCTCCTTAAGGAGAGCTTAGGGGCTGGTGGGTTGCACACTGCCAAGGGCTCCAGCAGTGAGAATTCTGTCAGAGGGAAGGGAAGGGCAACTGCAGGGCTCCTCCAGCGGTTGCTTGGCCGCCCAGATTCAGCGCCACACGGAGAGCACCAGGCTCCCAGGGCCCCTGGCTGGGGTTTTCAGCCCCGCACACACGGAGGCTGATTCCTTGGGTGCCCAGAAAGTGTATGACAGACGTAGGTTCCCTAGCACTCTCCTCCCCAGCAGAGACATGTGCAGGTGTTTGGGGCCTGATCCTGCGTGTCTGGGTTCCTGCCCACAGCCCCAACTCAGGGGAAGCAGCCCCTGAGGCAAGACCTGCTGGAGGAGCCCTGCGCCCCCGCCTGATAGGCGAGTGCACAGCCAGCAGGGAAGCGAGCCTCCTCGGGGGAAGAGGAGGCAGCAAGTCCCGTCAAGCTGAAATCCCTGCTTACACGAAGCTAAGTGCGACTCCAGTACGGCAGATCTCTAGCTCTGTTCAGAGGCCCGATCTGGCAGAGTTCCTGGCACCAAGATGCTCTGCCATAGGCGAGCCTTGCGCAGACTTGCCTTGCTTTAAGGCTCCTCCCCCAGGAAGGAGCAGGCTGTGTGAGGCTCGGAAACGCCACTGGCGCCTTCCTGGCTTCAGCTCTACCCCTGCCTTGCCTTTGCACTTAGGTCCCAAGCGTCCTTGAGGAGGGCTTAGGGGCTGGTGGGTTGCACACTGCCAAGGGCTCCAGCAGTGAAAGCTCTGTCAGAGGGAAGCGAAGGGCAACAGCAGGGCTCCTTCAGCGGTTCCTTGGCCGCCCAGACAAAGCTCCGCACGGAGAGCACCAGGTTCCAAGGGCCCCTGGCTGGGTTTTGCATCCCCACACTCCCAGAGGCTGACTCCGTGGGTGCCTAGAAAGTGTGTGAGAGACGTAGGTTCCCTAGCACTCTCCTCCCCAGCAGAGACATGTGCAGGTGGTTGGGGCCTGATCCTGCGTGTCTGGGTTCCCGCCCACAGCCTCAACTCAGGGGAAGCAGCCCTGAGGCAAGACCTGCTGGAGGAGCCCTGCGCGCCCGCCTGATAGGCGAGAGCACAGCCAGCAGTGTAGCGAGCCTCCTCGGGAGAAGAGGAGGCAGCCGAGCCCAGTCAAGAGGAAAGCCCTGCTTGCACGGAGCTAAGTGGGCCTCCAGTACGGCAGAGCTCTAGCTCTGCTCAGAGCCCCGATCTGGCAGAGTTTCTGGCGCGAGGCTGCTCGGCCGGGGGCTCGCCTTGCCCAGACTTGCCTTGCTTTTAGGCTCCCTCCCCAGGAAGGAAGCTGTCTGGGCGAGCCTGGGAGACGCCACTGGTGCCTTCCTTGCCTCAGCTCCAATCCTGCCTTGCCTTTGCACATAGGTGCCAGGCGTCGTTGGGGAGGGCTTAGGGGGTGGTGGGTTGCACACTGCCAAGGGCTTCAGCAGTGAGAGCTCTGGTCAGAGGGAAGGGAAGGGCAACTGCAGGGCTCCTCCAGCGGTTTCTAGGCCGCCTAGAATCAGCGCCGCACCGGAGAGCACCAGGCTCCCAGGGCCCCTGGCTGGGGTTTTCAGCCCCGCACACACGGAGGCTGATTCCTTGGGTGCCCAGAAAGTGTATGACAGACGTAGGTTCCCTAGCACTCTCCTCCCCAGCAGAGGACATGTGCAGGTGGTTGGGGCCTGACCTGCGTGTCTGAGGTTCCTGCCCACAGCCCAACTCAGGGGAAGCAGCCTCTGAGGCAAGACCTGCTGGAGGAGCCCTGCGCCCCCGCCTGATAGGCGAGTGCACAGCCAGCAGGGAAGCGAGCCTCCTCGGGGAAGAGGAGGCAGCCCAGCCCCGTCAGAGTTGAAAAGCCCTGCTTGCACGGAGCTAAGTGCGCCTCCAGTACGGCAGAGCTCTAGCTCTGCTCAGAGCCCCGATCTGGCAGAGTTCCTGGCGCGAGGCTGCTCTGCCGGGGGCTAGCCTTGCCCAGACTTGCCTTGCTTTTAGGCTGCCTCTCCAGGAAGGAGAGGCAGCAGGAGCCTGGGAGTCGCCACTGGCGCCTTTCTTGCCTCAGCTCCAATCCTGCCTTGCCTTTGAACTTAAGTCCCAGTCCTCCTTAAGGAGAGCTTAGGGGCTGGTGGGTTGCACACTGCCAAGGGCTCCAGCAGTGAGAATTCTGGTCAGAGGGAAGGGAAGGGCAACTGCAGGGCTCCTCCAGCGGTTGCTTGGCCGCCCAGATTCAGCGCCACACGGAGAGCACCAGGCTCCCAGGGCCCCTGGCTGGGGTTTTTCAGCCCCGCACACACGGAGGCTGATTCCTTGGGTGCCCAGAAAGTGTATGACAGACGTAGGTTCCCTAGCACTCTCCTCCCAGCAGAGACATGTGCAGGTGTTTGGGGCCTGATCCTGCGTGTCTGGGTTCCTGCCCACAGCCCCAACTCAGGGAAGCAGCCCCTGAGGCAAGACCTGCTGGAGGAGCCCTGCGCCCCCGCCTGATAGGCGAGTGCACAGCCAGCAGGGAAGGCGAGCCTCCTCGGGGGAAGAGGAGGCAGCAAGTCCCCGTCAAGCTGAAATCCCTGCTTCCACGAAGCTAAGTGCGACCTCCAGTACGGCAGATCTCTAGCTCTGTTCAGAGGCCCGATCTGGCAGAGTTCCTGGCACCAAGATGCTCTGCCATAGGCGAGCCTTGCGCAGACTTGCCTTGCTTTAAGGCTCCCTCCCCAGGAAGGAGCAGGCTGTGTGAGGCTCGGAAACGCCACTGGCGCCTTCCTGGCTTCAGCTCTACCCCTGCCTTGCCTTTGCACTTAGGTCCCAAGCTCCTTGAGGAGGGCTTAGGGGCTGGTGGGTTGCACACTGCCAAGGGCTCCAGCAGTGAAAGCTCTGTCAGAGGGAAGCGAAGGGCAACAGCAGGGCTCCTTCAGCGGTTCCTTGGCCGCCCAGACAAAGCTCCGCACGGAGAGCACCAGGTTCCAAGGGCCCCTGGCTGGGTTTTGCATCCCCACACTCCCAGAGGCTGACTCCGTGGGTGCCTAGAAAGTGTGTGAGAGACGTAGGTTCCCTAGCACTCTCCTCCCCAGCAGAGACATGTGCAGGTGGTTGGGGCCTTATCCTGCGTGTCTGGGTTCCCGCCACAGCCCCAACTCAGGGGAAGCAGCCCCTGAGGGCAAGACCTGCTGGAGGAGCCCTGCGCGCCCGCCTGATAGGCGAGAGCACAGCCAGCAGTGTAGCGAGCCCTCCTCGGGAGAAGAGGAGGCAGCCGAGCCCAGTCAAGAGGAAAGCCCTGCTTGCACGGAGCTAAGTGCGCCTCCAGTACGGCAGAGCTCTAGCTCTGCTCAGAGCCCCGATCTGGCAGAGTTTCTGGCGCGAGGCTGCTCGGCCGGGGGGCTCGCCTTGCCCAGACTTGCCTTGCTTTTAGGCTCCCTCCCCAGGAAGGAGCAGCTGTCTGAGCGAGCCTGGGAGACGCCACTGGTGCCTTCCTTGCCTCAGCTCCAATCCTGCCTTGCCTTTGCACATAGGTGCCAGGCGTCGTTGGGGAGGGCTTAGGGGTGGTGGGTTGCACACTGCCAAGGGCTTCAGCAGTGAGAGCTCTGTCAGAGGGAAGGGAAGGGCAACTGCAGGGCTCCTCCAGCGGTTTCTAGGCCGCCCTAGAATCAGCGCCGCACCGGAGAGCACCAGGCTCCCAGGGCCCCTGGCTGGGGTTTTCAGCCCCGCACACCACGGAGGCTGATTCCTTGGGTGCCCAGAAAGTGTATGACAGACGTAGGTTCCCTAGCACTCTCCTCCCCAGCAGAGACATGTGCAGGTGGTTGGGGCCTGATCCTGCGTGTCTGGGTTCCCTGCCCACAGCCCTCAACTCAGGGGAAGCAGCCCCTGAGGCAAGACCTGCTGGAGGAGCCCTGCGCGCCCCGCCTGATAGGCGAGAGCACAGCCAGCAGGTGTAGCGAGCCTCCTCGGGGGAAGAGGAGGCAGCCGAGCCCAGTCAAGAGGAAAGCCCTGCTTGCACGGAGCTAAGTGCGCCTCCAGTACGGCAGAGCTCTAGCTCTGCTCAGAGCCCCGATCTGGCAGAGTTTCTGGCGCGAGGCTGCTCGGCCGGGGGCTCGCCTTGCCCAGACTTGCCTTGCTTTTAGGCTCCCTCCCCAGGAAGGAGCTGTCTGAGCGAGCCTGGGAGACGCCACTGGTGCCTTCCTTGCCTCAGCTCCAATCCTGCCTTGCCTTTGCACATAGGTGCCAGGCGTCGTTGGGGAGGGCTTAGGGGGTGGTGGGTTGCACACTGCCAAGGGCTTCAGCAGTGAGAGCTCTGTCAGAGGGAAGGGAAGGGCAACTGCAGGGCTCCTCCAGCGGTTTCTTAGGCCGCCTAGAATCAGCGCCGCACCGAGAGCACCAGGCTCCCAGGGCCCCTGGCTGGGGTTTTCAGCCCCGCACACACGGAGGCTGATTCCTTGGGTGCCCAGAAAGTGTATGACAGACGTAGGTTCCCTAGCACTCTCCTCCCCAGCAGAGACATGTGCAGGTGGTTTGGGGCCTGATCCTGCGTGTCTGGGTTCCTGCCCACAGCCCCAACTCAGGGGAAGCAGCCCCTGAGGCAAGACCTGCTGGAGGAGCCCTGCGCCCCCGCCTGATAGGCGAGTGCACAGCCAGCAGGGAAGCGAGCCTCCTCGGGGGAAGAGGAGGCAGCCCAGCCCCGTCAAGTTGAAAGCCCTGCTTGCACGGAGCTAAGTGCGCCTCCAGTACGGCAGAGCTCTAGCTCTGCTCAGAGCCCCGATCTGGCAGAGTTCCTGGCGCGAGGCTGCTCTGCCGGGGGCTAGCCTTGCCCAGACTTGCCTTGCTTTTTAGGCTGCCTCTCCAGGAAGGAGCAGGCAGCAGGAGCCTGGGAGTCGCCACTGGCGCCTTTCTTGCCTCAGCTCCAATCCTGCCTTGCCTTTGCACTTAGGTCCCAGTCCTCCTTAAGGAGAGCTTAGGGGCTGGTGGGTTGCACACTGCCAAGGGCTCCAGCCAGTGAGAATTCTGTCAGAGGGAAGGGAAGGGCAACTGCAGGGCTCCTCCAGCGGTTGCTTGGCCGCCCAGATTCAGCGCCACACGGAGAGCACCAGGCTCCCAGCGTCCCCTGGCTGGGGTTTTCAGCCCCGCACACACGGAGGCTGATTCCTTGGGTGCCCAGAAAGTGTATGACAGACGTAGGTTCCCTAGCACTCTCCTCCCAGCAGAGACATGTGCAGGTGTTTGGGGCCTGATCCTGCGTGTCTGGGTTCCTGCCCACAGCCCCAACTCAGGGGAAGCAGCCCCTGAGGCAAGACCTGCTGGAGGAGCCCTGCGCCCCCGCCTGATAGGCGAGTGCACAGCCAGCAGGGAAGCGAGCCTCCTCGGGGGAAGAGGAGGCAGCAAGTCCCCGTCAAGCTGAAATCCCTGCTTCCACGAAGCTAAGTGCGACTCCAGTACGGCAGATCTCTAGCTCTGTTCAG
>NW_017203324.1:0-6066 GCF_001704415.2 Capra hircus | reverse complement strand
ACAGCGAAGGGAAGCGTGACACTGCTGCTACAGCTCGGGAGGAAAGCGCACGTGCATGCCCCCACTCGAGACGAGGACTGACTCCCCTGGGAACTCCAGAAGTACCCCAAGATCCATGTCAGCACTGGAGAGGAATCCTCAGGTTCCGGCACCGACTTCCACACAAGGTCTTAGGCCCCGGCATCGACGGGAGAGGAATCCCGAGAGGCCCCCGAGCAACTCGCATGGGGACTGGCCTTTCCTGAGGCCACCAGAGCGGGTCCCTGAGGTCCCCGTCGTAAGTCGAGAGCACCTGCCGCAACTCGAGAAAATCCAGGAGGTTCTCCCCTCCAGGCGAGATGAGGCCCATTTCCGCTGAGGCGTCTGGAGGCTAATCACATCTAACATCTGGAACTTCCAAAGGGTCTTTCACTCCTTTACTGCAACTCAAGAAGTTCCTCGACAAACCGGTCTCCACTCGAGAGGAAGCACGAGATTCCCGCCCACATCCAGCAGAGACCCGTTTCCGCCTCCTAGCTCGAGAGTAGGGATCCTTTCCCTGCGTGGTCGGGAAAGAATTCCCGGCGTTCCCTTCGCATCTCAAGAGGAGGCGCTCTCCACAGGAATGTTGAGAGGAACTCCAGGGTTGTGCCACCATTCCCAGAGTCCCCCAGATGTCTCAGTCCATTCCAGGGAAACCTGTTTCCCTGCACTGTCCCGACTTTCTAGCCGGGGTTGACTCACACCACGGTGGCACGTGGGACAGCCTGTGGGAAAGCCTCGTGGGAAAGCCTCGATGGAAAGCCACAGATCCCTTGATCCACGAAGGGGAAGCGCGACACTGCTGCTACAGCTCGGTAGGAAAGTGCACGTGCATGCCCCCACTCGAGACGAGGACTGACTCCCCTGGGGAGACTCCAGAAGTACCCCAAGATCCATGTCAGCACTGGAGAGGAATCCTCAGGTTCCGGCACCGACTCCACACAAGATCTTAGGCCCCTGCATCGACGGGAGAGGAATCCCGAGAGGCCTCGAGCAACTCGCATGGGGACTGGCCTTTCCTGACGCCACCACAGCGGGTCCCTGAGGTTCCCGTCGTAAGTCGAGAGCACCTGCCGCAACTCGAGAAAATCCAGGAGGTTCTCCCCTCCAGGCGAGATGAGGCCCATTTCCGCTGAGGCGTCTCGAGGCTAATCACACCTAAACTCTGGAACTTCCAAAGGGTCCTTCACACCCTTGCTGCAACTCAAGAAGTTCCCGACATACCCGTCTCCACTCGAGAGGAAGCACGAGAGTCCCGCCCACATCCAGAGGAGCCCCGTTTCCGCCTCCTAGCTCGAGAGGAGGGATCCTTTCCCTGCGTGGTCGGGAAAGAATTCCCGGCGTTTCCCGTCGCATCTCAAGAGGAGGCGCTCTCCACAGGAAGGCGAGAGGAACTCCAGGGTCGTGCCACATTCCCAGAGTCCCCAGATGTCTCAGTCCATTCCAGGGAAACCTGTTTTCCCTGCACTGCCTCGACTTTCAAGCCGAGGATCGACTCACACCACGGTGGCACGTGGGACAGCCCTGTGGGAAAGCCTCGTGGGAAAGCCTCATGGGAAAGCCTCGAGGGAAAGCCCAGATCCCTTGATCCACGCGAAGGGAAGCGTGACACTGCTGCTACAGCTCGGGAGGAAAGCGCACGTGCATGCCCCCACTCGAGACGAGGACTGACTCCCCTGGGGAGACTCCAGAAGTACCCCAAGATCCATGTCAGCACTGGAGAGGAATCCTCAGGTTCCGGCACCGATTCCACACAAGGTCTTAGGCCCCGCATCGACGGGAGAGGAATCCCGAGAGGCCCCCGAGCAACTCGCATGGGGACTGGCCTTTCCTGAGGCCACCAGAGCGGGTCCCTGAGGTCCCCGTCGTAAGTCGAGAGCACCTGCCGCAACTCGAGAAAATCCAGGAGGTTCTCCCCTCCAGGCGAGATGAGGCCCATTTCCGCTGAGGCGTCTCGAGGCTAATCACACCTAAATCTGGAACTTCCAAAGGGTCCTTCACACCCTTGCTGCAACTCAAGAAGTTCCCCGACATACCCGTCTCCACTCGAGAGGAAGCACGAGAGTCCCGCCCACATCCAGAGGAGCCCGTTTCCGCCCCTAGCTCGAGAGGAGGGATCCTTTCCCTGCGTGGTCGGAAAGAATTCCCGGCGTTCCCGTCGCATCTCAAGAGGAGGCGCTCTCCACAGGAAAGGCGAGAGGAACTCCAGGGTCGTGCCACCATTCCCAGAGTCCCCCAGATGTCTCAGTCCATTCCAGGGAAACCTGTTTTCCCTGCACTGCCTCGACTTTCAAGCCGAGGATCGACTCACACCACGGTGGCACGTGGGACAGCCCTGTGGGAAAAAAGCCTCATGGGAAAGCCTCGGGGAAAGCCCCAGATCCCTTGATCCACGCGAAGGAAGCGTGACACTGCTGCTACAGCTCGGGAGGAAAGCGCACGTGCATGCCCCCACTCGAGACGAGGACTGACTCCCCCTGGGGAGACTCCAGAAGTACCCCAAGATCCATGTCAGCACTGGAGAGGAATCCTCAGGTTCCGGCACCGACTCCACACAAGGTCTTAGGCCCCGGCTCGACGGAGAGGAATCCCGAGAGGCCCCGAGCAACTCGCATGGGGACTGGCCTTTCCTGAGGCCACCAGAGCGGGTCCCTGAGGTCCCAGTCGTAAGTAAAGAGCACTGCGGCAACTCGACAAATCCAGGAGGTTCTCCCCTCCAGGCGAGATGAGGCCCATTTCCGCTGAGACGTCTCGAGGCTATCACATCGAACGTCTCGAACTTCCAAAGGGTCCTTCACACCCTTGCTGCAACTCAAGAAGTTCCCCGACATACCCGTCTCCACTCAAGAGGAAGCACGAGAACCCCGCCAACATCCAGAGGAGCCCCGTTTCCGCCCGTAGCTCGAGAGGCGGGATCCTTTCCCTGCGTGGTCGAGAAAGAATTCCTGGCGTTCCGGTCGCATCTCAAGAGGAGCGCTCTCCACAGGAAAGGCGAGAGGAACTCCAGGGTCGTGCCACCATTCCCAGAGTCCCCCAGATGTCTCAGTCTTCCAGGGAAACCTGTTTTCCCTGCACTGTCTCGACTTTCAAGCTGAGGATCGACTCACACCACGGTGGCACGTGGGACAGCCCTGTGGGAAACCCTCGAGGGAAAGCCACAGATCCCTTGATCCACGCGAAGAGAAGCGTGACACTGCTGCTACAGCTCGGGAGGAAATCGCATATGCATGCCCCACTCGAGATGCAGAATGATTTTCCTGGGGAGACTCCAGAAGTACCCAAGATCCCTGTCAGCACTGGAGAGGAATCCTCAGGTTCCGGCACCGACTCCACACAAGATCTTAGGCCCCTGCATCGACGGGAGAGGAATCCTGAGAGGCCCCCAAGCAACTCGCATGGGGACTGGCCTTTCCTGAGGCCAACAGACCGGGTCCCTGAAGTCCCCGTCGTAAGTCGAGAGCACCTGCCGAAACTCGTAAAATACAGGAGGTTCTCCCCTGCAGGCGAGATGAGGCCAGTTTCCACTGAGGTGTCTCGAGGCTAATCACACTTGACCTCTGGAACTTCAAAAGAGTCTTTCACAGTCAAGCTGCAACTCAAGAAGTTCCCCGACACACCCGTCTCCACTCAAGAGGAAGCAGGATGGTCCCGGCCACATCCTGAGGAGCTCCGTTTCCGGCTCGTACCTCGAGATGAGGGATCCTTTCCCTGCTTGTTCGGAAAAGAATTCCCGGCATTCCCATCACATCTCAAGGTGGCGCTCTCCAAAGGAAAGGGAGAGGAACTGCAGGGTCGTGCCACCATTCCAAGACTCCCCCAGATGTGTCAGTCCGTTCCACAGGAACCTGTTTTCCCTGCACTGCCTCGGCTTTCATGCCGAGGATCGACTCACACCACCGTGACACGTGGGACAGCCCTGTGGGAAAGCCTCGTGAAAGACTCGAGGGAAAGCCACAGATCCCTTGGGTCCACGCAAGGGGAACCGTGACACTGCTGCTACAGCATGGGAGGAAATGGCACGCTCATGCCCCCACTCGAGACGAGGCCTGACTCCCTTGTGGAGACTCCAGAAGTACCCCAAATCATGTCAGCACTGGAGAGGAATCCTCAGCTTCCGGCCCCGACTCCACACAAGGAGAGCACCTGCTGAAACTCGGAAATATCCAGGAGCCTCTCCGTTCAGGCGACATGAGGCCCATTTCTGCTGAGGCATCTCGAGACTAACCAACCTAACCTCTGGAACTTCCAAAGGGTCCTTCACACCCTTGCTGCAACTCAAGAAGTTCCCCGACATACCTTTCCTCTTCACGTTCTGCATAATGGTGGTGTCATCTGCATATCTAAGTTGATTGATATTTCTACGGCAATCTTGATTCCAGTTCATGTATCTTCCATCCCAGCATGTTTCATGATGTACTCTGCATATAAGTTAAAATAAACAGGGTGACAATATACAGCCTTGACATACTCCTTTTCCTTTTTGGAACCAGTCTGTTGTTCCATGTCCTGCTCTAACTGTTGCTTCCTGACCTTCATCCAGATTTCTCAAGAGGCAGGTTAGGTGGTCTGGTATTCCCATCTCTTTCAGAATTGTGGCTAAAACAACAGTATAAGGACCTTTCCGATGTCAGGCCAAGGAATTGTGTTTCCAGTCATTGAGCCACACCTGATCACTGAGCACAAATTCATGAATCTGTTCCTCAAGGGGGAATGATATTCTTTTTTACAAACTTAGTTACCTGATTTATTACCTTACCTAATTGTTCCATCTGCTGTGAAATCCCACCCCCTTACTTGTGGCAAATCTGCTAACACCTGCCTCACTGTGGGAGGGGGTCTCCCATAGAAAATTTCATAAGGACAACAACTGTGGGAACGTGCGGTTACCCGTAATATGAGTAAGTCTGCCGGAAGCAAGCCCATCCATGTACAGTCAGTCTCTATGATCCATTTTGAAAGTGTCTCTTCAAGAGTTTGGTTGTTTCTTTCCATCATTCCAGAACACTGGGGCCTATATGCTGTATGTAATTTCCACTGATATTTAGAGCTTCACATACCTGTTAATTAACGCGGCTACAAAGACAGGGCCATTGTCGGATTCTATACTGGTTGGAAACCCAAGTCTGGGAATTATTTCTCAATCAGCGAGCTACTTCATTTTCTTTTTCAGATCAGGTAGGGAAGGCCTCTGCCCAACCGGAAGAGGTACCTACTATTCTAGTAAGTCATGATAACAGGTGACTGCCTTTGCTTCCCCGAAGGACACTCGCTTTCCCTGCATCCTGAGAACTCCACGTCTCAGCCAGTTGGAAAAGCGCTTCTTGAGGTCATTAATTCAGGGGCAATTTCCCCCTGGAGCCCGGGGCCATAGGGAGCGCTCCACACTCCCAGGGAAAGGCAGAGCCACAGCCACAACATCTGTCCCATCCCCTTTGCTCTGTAGGAGAGCTCTCGTGAGCCTAGGTCTGTCAGGAAAATTCTTGGTCCTATGGGGACACATTCTATGTGTGAAAACTGCATCCAGGACCTAGGGGCCACAGGGCGCCTGTTTCTCTCGGGGCGGAGGGGTGGGGGCCTGAAGCAGTGCGGCCCAGCAACAGCTTCCACATCCATCCCAATTGCTCTTTTTCTTACTCTGATAGAACTAGCTTTGTTCCAGCCTTTGGCAATTTGGAGGCAAGCGGCCCCCACTTCCTCCCCAAGGAGGCATGGGACCTACTCTGAGTGGAAATGCCCCTCACGGAGCTGAACCCAGGAAGGCACCCAGTCATGTCTGACACATTCCTGCATCCTGCTTCTTCATGAGCAATACCGCTATAAGCTAGGAATGTCTTTCCAAGGCTCAGAAAGGACAGGGGAGATGCATAGGTGCTGCCTCTGGAATTTCGGTCCTCTGAGCAGACCTGGAGGTCTCCCCTTGAAGGAGCTAACCAGTTTCTTCCCAAATACAGGCTTGCAAACACACACTGTGTGGCTGCCTCTTCTCCCTGAAGGACGATCACTTTCCCCGCATCCTGTGAACTCTGCATCCCAGCCTGCTGGAAA
>NW_017203323.1:0-6066 GCF_001704415.2 Capra hircus | reverse complement strand
TTTTTTTTTTTTTTTAATAATTGGCTTTTTTTTTCTTTTTTCCTTTTCCTTCTGCTTCTTTTCTTTAATATTGTATTTTTGAAATCCAACCTCTACTCTTTTTTAATCTTTGCTCTTGGTTTTTGTTGTCAATTTTGTACATTTAAAAACCCAAACTTCACTACCCAATTTTACCTGAGAGTGAGATTACTGGCTTGACCATTCTCTCCTCCTTGGACTCTCCTTTTTCTTCCACCAGGTGCCTCTGTCTCTTTTCTCCCCATCTCTTCTCTATCCAACTCTGTGAATCTCTGTGTGTTCCAGACAGTGGAGAACACCTAAGGAACTGTTACTGGCAGGATTTGTCTCTCTCCTTCTCATTCTCTCTTATCCTCCTGGCCACCTCTGTCTACTTCCTCCCTCTCCTCTTCCCCTGTATAACTCCATAAATACCTCTGAGCGGCCAGACTAAGGAACGCACATAAGGAAGTGACTACTGGCTAGCTTGCTCTCTCCTCCTCTTTTGATCTCACCTATCTCATTCCAGTCACCTCTAACTACCCCTCCCTCTTCTCTTCTCCTTGTAACTCAGTGAACCTCTCTGAGTGTCCCTCAATGTGAGAGAAACTTTTCATCTTTAACCTAGATGTTTTATCATCAGTGCTATAGATGGAGAAGTCTAGAGGCTACTGTAAAAATAAAACTGAAAACCAGAAGCAGGAGGCTTAAGTCCAAAGCCTGAAAACATCAGAGAACTCCTGAATTCAGGGAACATTAAGCAATAGGAGCTCATCAAATGCCTCCATACCTACACTGAAACCAAGCTCCACCCAAGGACCAACAAATTCCAGAACAAGACATACCACACAAATTCTCCAGCAACACAGGAACACACCCTGAGCTTCAATATACAGGCAGCTCAAAGTTACTCCAAAACCTTTGACTCTCATAACCCATTACTGGTCACTCCACTGCACTCCAGAGAGAAGAAACCCAGCTCCACCCACCAGAACTCCAACACAAGCCTCCCTAACCAGGAAACCTAGACAAGCCACTGATACAACCCCACCCACATGAGGAAGCTCCATATAAAAGAGAACTCCACAAATTACCAGAATATAAAAAGCCACCCCAAACGCAGCAATATAATCAAGATGAAGAGACAGAGGAATACTCAGCAGGTAAAGGAACAGGAGAGTTGCCACCAAACCAAACAAAAGAGGAAGAGGTAGGGAATCTACCTGAGAAAGAATTCCGAATATGATAGTGAAAATGATCCAAAATCTTGAAATCAAAATGGAATCACAGATAAATAGCCTAGAGACAAGGATTGAGAAGATGCAAGAAAGGTTTAACAAGGACCTAGAAGAAATAAAAAAGAGTCAATATATAATGAATAATGCAATAAATGAGATCAGAAACACTCTGGAGGCAACAAATAGCAGAATAAGGAGGCAGAAGATAGGATTAGTGAAATAGAAGATAGAATGGTAGAAATAAATGAATCAGAGAGGAAACAAGAAAAACGAATTAAAAGAAATGAGGACAATCTCAGAGACCTCCAGGACAATATGAAATGCTCCAACATTCGAATTATAGGAGTCCCAGAAGAAGAAGACAAAAAGAAAGACCATGAGAGAAAATCCTTGAGGAGATAATAGTTGAAAACTTCCCTAAAATGGGGAAGGAAATAAATCCCCAAGTCCAAGAAACACAGAGAGTTCCAAATAGGATAAACCCAAGGGAAACACCCAAGACACATATTAATCAAATTAACAAAGATCAAACACAAAGAACAAATATTAAAAGCAGCAAGGGAAAAACAACAAATAACACACAAGGGATTCCCATAAGGATAACAGCTGATCTTTCAATAGAAACTCTTCAGGCCAGGAGGAATGGCAAGACATACTTAAAGTGATGAAAGAAATAACCTACAGCCCAGATTACTGTACCCAGCAAGGATCTCATTCAAATACGAAGGAGAAATCAAAAGCTTTACAGACAAGCAAAAGCTGAGAGAATTCAGCACCACCAAACCAGCTCTCCAACAAATTCTAAAGGATATTCTCTAGACAGGAAACACAAAAGGTGTATAAACCCGAACCCAAAACAATAAAGTAAATGGTAACGGGATCATACTTATCAATAATTACCTTAAACGTAAATGGGTTGAATGCCCCAACCAAAAGACAAAGACTGGCTGAATGGATACAAAAACAAGACCCCTCTATATGCTGCTTACAAGAGACCCACCTCAAAACAAGGGACACATACAGACTGAAAGTGAAGGGCTGGAAAAAGATATACCACGCAAATAGAGACCAAAAGAAAGCAGGAGTGGCAATACTCATATCCGATAAAATAGACTTTAAAACAAAGGCTGTGAAAAGAGACAAAGAAGGCCACTACATAATGATCAAAGGATCAATCCAAGAAGAAGATATAACAATTATAAATATATATGCACCCAATATAGGAGCACCGCAATATGTAAGACAAATGCTAACAAGTATGAAAGGGGAAATCAACAATAACACAATAATAGTGGGAGACTTTAATACCCCACTCACACCTATGGACAGATCAACTAAACAGAAAATAACAAAGAAACACAAACTTTAAATGATACATTAGACCAGTTAGACCTAATTGATATCTATAGGACATTTCACCCCAAAACAATGAATTTCACCTTTTTCTCAAGTGCTCATGGAACCTTCTCCAGGATAGATCACATCCTGGGCCATAAATCTAACTTGATAAATTCAAAAAAATCAAAATCATTCCAAGCATCTTTTCTGACCATAATGCATTAAGATTAGATCTCAATTACAGGAGAAAAACTATTAAAAATTCCAACATATGGAGGTTGAACAACACACTCTGAATAACCAACAAATCACAGAAGAAATCAAAAAAGAAATCAAAAATATGCATAGAAACTAATGAAAATGAAAACACAACAACCCAAAACCTGTGGGACACTATAAAAGCAGTGCTAAGAGGAAAGTTCATAGCAATACAGGCATACCTCAAGAAACAAGAAAAAAGTCAAATAAATAACCTAACTCTACACCTAAAGCAACTAGAAAAAGAAGAATTGGAGAACCCAGAGTTAGTAGAAGGAAAGAAATCTTAAAAATTAGGGCAGAAATAAATGCAAAAGAAACAAAAGAGACCATAGCAAAAATCAACAAAGCCAAAAGCTGGTTCTTTGAAAGGATAAATAAAATTGACAAACCATTAGCCAGACTCATCAAGAAACAAAGAGAAAAATCAAATCAATAAAATTAGAAATGAAAATGGAGAGATCACAACAGACAACACAGAAATACAAAGGATCATAAGAGACTACTATCAGCAATTATATGCCAATAAAATGGACAACGTGGAAGAAATGGACAAATTCTTAGAAAAGTACAACTTTCCAAAACTGAACCAGGAAGAAATAGAAAATCTTAACAGACCATCACAAGCACGAAATTGAAACTGTAATCAGAAATCTTCCAGCAAACAAAAGCCCAGGTCCAGACGCTTCACAGCTGAATTCTACCAAAAATTTCGAGAAGAGCTAACACCTATCCTACTCAAACTCTTCCAGAAAATTGCAGAGGAAGGTAAACTTCCAAACTCATTCTATGAGGCCACCATCACCCTAATACCAAAACCTGACAAAGATACACAAAAAAAAGAAAACTACAGGCCAATATCACTGATGAACATAGATGCAAAAATCCTCAACAAAATTCTAGCAATCAGAATCCAACAACACATTAAAAAGATCATACACCATGACCAAGTGGGCTTTATCCCAGGGATGCAAGGATTCTTCAATATCCACAAATCAATCAATGTAATTCACCACATTAACAAATTGAAAAATAAAAACCATATGATTATCTCAATAGATGCAGAGAAGGCCTTTGACAAAATTCAACATCCATTTATGATAAAAACTCTCCAGAAAGCAGGAATAGAAGGAACATACCTCAACATAATAAAAGCTATATATGACAAACCCACAGCAAACATTATCCTCAATGGTGAAAAATTGAAAGCATTTCCCCTAAAGTCAGGAACAAGACAAGGGTGCCCACTTTCACCGCTACTATTCAACATAGTTCTGGAAGTTTTGGCCACAGCAATCAGAGCAGAAAAAGAAATAAAAGGAATCCAAATTGGAAAAGAAGAAGTAAAACTCTCACTGTTTGCAGATGACATGATCCTCTACATAGAAAACCCTAAAGACTCCACCAGAAAATTACTAGAGCTAATCAATGAATATAGTAAAGTTGCAGGATATAAAATCAACACACAGAAATCCCTTGCATTCCTATACACTAATAATGAGAAAGTAGAAAAAGAAATTAAGGAAACAATTCCATTCACCATTGCAACGAAAAGAATAAAATACTTAGGAATATATCTACCTAAAGAAACTAAAAGACCTATAAATAGAAAACTATAAAACACTGATGAAAGAAATCAAAGAGGACACTAATAGATGAAATATACCATGTTCATGGATGGAAGAATCAATATAGTGAAAATGAGTATACTACCAAAGCAATCTACAGATTCAATGCAATCCCTATCAAGCTACCAGCGGTATTTTCACAGAAGAACAAAATAATTTCAAATTTGTATGGAAATACAAAAAACCTCGAATAGCCAAAGCAATCTTGAGAAAGAAGAATGGAACTGGAGGAATCAACTTGCCTGACTTCAGGCTCTACTACAAAGCCACAGTCATCAAGACAGTATGGTACTGGCACAAAGACAGAAATATAGATCAATGGAACAAAATAGAAGCCCAGAGATAAATCCACACACCTATGGACACCTTATCTTTGACAAAGGAGGCAAGAATATACAATGAGTAAAGACAATCTCTTTAACAAGTGGTGCTGGGAAAACTGGTCAACCACTTGTAAAGAATGAAACTAGATCACTTTCTAACACCGCACACAAAAATAAACTCAAAATGGATTAAAGATCTAAATGTAAGATCAGAAACTATAAAACTCTAAGGAGAACATAGGCAAAACACTCTCAGCATAAATCACAGCAGGATCCTCTATGATCACCTCCCAGAATTTGGAAATAAAAGCAAAAATAAACAAATGGATCTAATTAAAATTAAAAGCTTCTGCACAACAAAGGAAAATATAAGCAAGGTGAAAAGACACCTTCTGAATGGAGAAAATAATAGCAAATGAAGCAACTGACAAACAACTAATCTCAAAAAATTACAAGCAACTTATGAGCTCAATTCCAGAAAAATAAACGACCCAATCAAAAAATGGCCAAAGAACTAAATAGACATTTCTCCAAAGAAGACATACGGATGGCTAACAAACACATGAAAAGATGCTCAAAGCACATCATTATCAGAGAAATGCAAATCAAAACCACAATGAGGTACCACTTCACACCAGTCAGAATGGCTGCGATCCAAAAATCTGCAAGCAATAAATGCTGGAGAGGGTGTGAGAAAAGGAACCCTCCTACACTGTTGGTGGAATGCAAACTAGTACAGCCACTATGGAGAACAGTGTGGAGATTCCTTAAAAAATTGCAAATAGAACTCCTTATGACCCAGCAATCCCACTGCTGGGCATACACACCAAGGAAACCAGAATGAAAGAGACACATGTACCCCAATGTTCATTGCAGCACTGTTTATAATACCAGGACATGGAAACAACCTAGATGTCCATCAGCAGATGAATGGATAAGAAAGCTGTGGTACATATACAATGGAGTATTACTCAGCCATTAAAAAGAATACATTTGAATCAGTTCTAATGAGATGGATGAAACTGGAGCCGATTATACAGAGTGAAGTAAGCCAGAAAGAAAAACACCAATACAGTATACTACACATATATATGGAATTTAGAAAGATGGCAATGACGACCCTGTATGCAAGACAGCAAAAAAGACACCAGATGTGTATAGGACTTTTGGACTCAGAGGGAGAGGGAGAGGGTGGATGATTTGGGAGAATGGCATTGTAACATGTATACTATCATGTAAGAATCGAATCACCAGTCTATGTCCGATGCAGGATCAGCATGCTTG
>NW_017203322.1:0-6067 GCF_001704415.2 Capra hircus | reverse complement strand
CACACCAGGCCACAGGCTTCCCTGTCCATCATCAACACCCAGAGTTACTCAAACTCATGTCCATCAAGTCAATGATGCCATCCATCTCATCCTCTGTCGTCCCCTTCTCCTCCGCCTTCAATCTTTCCCAGCATCAGGGTCTTTTCCCATGAGTCAGTTCTTTGCATCAGGTGGCCAAAGTATTGGAGTTTCAGCTTCAGCATCAGCCCTTCCAATGAATATTCAAGACTGATTTCCTTTAGGGTGAACTGGTTGGATCTCTCTGCAGTCCAAGGGACTCTCAAGAGTCTTCTCCAACACCACAGTTCAAAAGCATCAATTCTTCGGTGCATAGCATTCTTTATAGTCCAACTCTCTCACATCCATAGATGACTGCTGGAAAAACCACAGCCTTGACTAGACAGACCTTTGTTGGCAAAGTAATGTCTCTGCTTTTTAATATGCTGTCTAGATTGGTCATAACTTTTCTTCCAAGGAGCAAGCGTCTTTTAATTTCATGGCTGCAGTCACCATCTGCAGTGATTTTGAAGCCCCCCAAAATAAAGTCTGTCACTGTTTTCATTGTTTCCCCATCTATTTCCCATGAAGTGATGGGACCAGATGCCATGATCTTAGTTTCCTGAATGTTGACTTTTAAGCCAACTTTTTCATTCTCCTCTTTTACTTTCATTAAGAGGCTCTTTAGTTCTTCTTTGCTTTCTGCCATAAGGGTGGTGTCATCTGTGTATCTGAGGTTATTGATATTTCTCCTGGAAATCCTGATCCCAGCTTGTGCTTCATCCAGTCCAGCGTTTCTCATGATGTACTCTGCATATAAGTTAAATAAGCAGGGTGACAATATACAGCCTTGGCATACTCCTTTCCCAAATTCGGAACCAGTCTGTTGTCCCATGTCCAATTCTAACTGTTGCTTCTTGACCTGCAGACAGATTTCTCAGAAGCAGGTCAGGTGGTCCGCTATACTATACTTCAATTTTAAAGAACGCGTGTTCTACCCTGAACCAGTTAGAAATGGGTATATAAAGCAGAAAATGCCGGTTTGGCAAATGTTCTCTTCACAGCAATCCTTCTCAAGTCAATACACGACTTGAAAAATTTTAACAAGATTGATTTTTACTTTCCCTTCATCCCGTCTTGTTCTTTTTCCACATTGTTTATAAATGTAAATAGGTTAGAATTGTGTGTCGATCTGTACCTATTGTGACTGACAAAGAGCAGTCACTGGGGTTGCCAACTGGCCTGCATTTGTTAACAGATTACTTCTACTTGTGTGAATTCTGTCTGGCTCCTGTGTCTGCGAAGGCTTTTGCTGATTTTATAACCCGCCACAAAGTGATGAGCTGATCTCTATTCCTCACTTTCCTCTCCTTTCCCTTTCCTGCTTTTGATGTAGATTCTCGATTAGACGCAGGGGACATAAAGCAAGTTTTCACCTTTGCCTGGAAGGAAGCACAAGAGGAGCAAAAAGGAAGGTAGCAGAAATATTCAGAACTTGAAAATCTTTTCTCTACCTCCAAGATGAGGGTAAATGTTCCCCAAAGATTACCTGAGATACACGTACAGATAGCTCTTCCTCAAAGGATTCTCCTGACACCTCAGAGGTTGTTTGTTTTCCTTTTATCTTCTTTTAATGGAGTATGACTCTCCGTGTATGCAGAAAGTGAAAGTCGCTCAGTCGTGTCTCTTTGCAACCCCATGGACTATACAGTCCATGGAATTCTCCAGGCCAGGATACTGGAGTGGGTAGCCTTTCACTTCTCCAGGGGATCTTCCCAACCCAGGGATCGAACTCAAGTCTCCTGCACTGCAGGCGGATTCTTCACCAGCTGAGCCTCAAGCGAAACCCCAGTGTATGTAGCAATCTTCCCAAATAAGACTACTGCTTTGCGTTTGTCAGCGACATCTTTGTAAGATAAAACCCATCCAATTTGTGTTTCAACATTTTCAATGTTTGCTATATGGTGGTAATTACACCTGAACTTTCCTACCACTAAAAATTTCCCCAACTTTCCTTAGATGGGTAGCTCACATCTTCCCGAATAACTTTTCCAGCAACAGAAGTGCCTATGAGTGGCTGATGTTAACCAAACCGGAGGCCACTTGAGAATGCCACTAAAAGAATAGTGGCTGAAGGTTATAAATAGGTGACACTATTTATAAAGCATCAACAAAATACTTCATGAAGTGAAACATAAAGCCCAGCAGTCATATTGTTAAAGACCTGTCCCCGTGTCTAATATCTACATAAATAGCAGCAGGAACGTAGTCTCATGAGCTGCTCTGTTTGGTCTCAAGCTCATCACAGGCCCAACAGAGGAAACTTCCTACAAAATGCTGGTCTGCCTTAAAAACAACAACAACAACAACAAAAAAAAACTTCTGGGGTGTAGAAGACTTACAAAGTGAGCAAATAAGAGTATCGCAAAACAGGGTTCAAAAGCATCCCAATTACTGAACAGTCAGGAATGATTATATAAAGTTTGGACCAATAACATTTTGTTAACAAGAACATTCAATTTTTAGCCTCAACCTCACCCGGCACTTGTTGCTACTGAAAGATTAAGGTTATCTCTCTGTGTAAGTAACCCACGTTTATGTCCAAAATTAGACTGTAAAGTGGGAGCCTTCTTGGCTAGAATAAAATGGTTTTTAACGTCAATTTATAAGTACTCTGAAAATGCAAGTCCCTTTCCCTCAGCTGAATGACTAATGCATAACAAGATTTTGTGATATCCAAACCATTGACTGTCAGAAAGATTTAAGCTCAAATCAACATGCATTTATTCTATGGTACAGCAATATGGAAGGCTGATAGCATGAATATTTTACAGTAATGTTTCAATATTAAAATCCCTATATTGAGATTCTGGAGTAACATGCAAATTATATTTAACCATCAAAAAAATTCACTGAAGTACTTATTAGGGTATCAGTAATAATAGTCATTAAAATTTTATGATCACTTAAAAGAACACTAAATAAAGACAGTTTAGCAAATGCCCTATTTACATATTTTAACAAGACTTACATAGTAATATCAAAATCAGATTGAATTTGAGAGTAAAATTAAACTTGCCCTTAAAAGAACAGATACATTATGATCTACTCTGATAAATTTGCTTGTTTTCCCAATAGTAGGGTGAGTTGCATGGATTTATTCGTTTTGCCTTTTCAGATCAGCTGTGATATTATACAAGATATGACCAAAGGTCAGGGGTTCAATCTAGGGATTAAGAACAGAATTAACAGGCTGTATAGGAATTGAGTCTGCAACCTTAGCCTCCAGCATCAAGTCCTATTTTGCTCAACTAAACAGTAACACATGGGCATCACTTGATTTTACATAGATATAAGTAAAGACTATGTATATAACTACTTCCACATATATATGTATATACATAGGTGGCTCACTTTCATTTAGAACATTTTAGGATATTTATACAAGTTAGGCATTTTGATATATAAAATAAGAAGTTGACTTTTCACAGCATTTTAGAATGCTGATGACAATCATTTTCAAAACTGAGGGCCCTCACACTTTGCAACTAAATCCACTGTAGAGTATAAAATTAAAAAATGGGTGGGATTTATCTTCTTTACCCTATACGTGTAAGGTTAAGAGTGATCACTGTAAATTCAATGCACTTGAGTAAACAGCAGACCAACAGAAATTCTCAAGGAGAGATATATGTAGGTACTCAGGGAAGATGGGTGGTCTGGGGTCAACAACCAAGTCTGTGGAGAGTGATCGTGCCATTGACCCGGTCACTTTGGTTTCCTTGGGATGACTGATTTACTGGAAAACACATCCGGTAGAACCCATTAGGCTCCATCAGAATTTGAGGCTCATGGGTGGCCAATTCATTTGGCAAGACAGGCAGCATCACAGAATCCAATGAGGAATAAATAAGCCACACCATATATGAGTCCTTAGCTATCTTCCTTGTTTCCTTGTTTAGTGCATTTACAAAATAATTAACACTAGGAAATCAGAAAAGAGGAAACTTCCTCATATCATACTGTCCTGATTGTATGTGTGTGGGGGGGTATATTCATGCTTACATGTATGAGACAGGGAGATGATCACAGAACTGACAGATTCTCGAAATCAGAAATTTATAGAAAAGATGAAATATGTCAAGTGATGTTTTCTGAAGTCTTACCTAAATAAACAAAGAAAAAATGTCAGAATATTTGGGAGCAACTTCATTCAAAGCCCATGATTACCACTGTTTCCACTTTCCTTCTTCAAAGAAATAGGAGTTAAGGTTTCTCACTTTCATTGGCTGTCATGTAAGAACTTTCAGCAGCACTTTATATGGCAGCTATATGAGCTTTCCACTAAGGACATTCAAAACTCTGGCTAACACTAAGCAGTTCTGTATTCTAAGGAGTTCCATATTCTGAAAGGCACACACTAGTAACAAAAGACAACAAACACTAATTTGCAATGTATTTGTGTCCAGTTATTGAAGCATTTTCATCTTTCTCATCATCTCTTTTTCTTCTTTTTTAGGTTAATATCAATACTAAGTGAAGTAGGCCAGACAGAGAAAGACAAATATATGATACTGTTTATATGTGGAAATCTGAAAAAAAAAAAAATGATGGAAACAAACTTATTTACAAAACAGAAACAGACTCACAGACTCAGAGAATGAACTTATGGTTATCAGGGGAGAGTTGAGGGGAGAACAGATTGGGAGTTTGGACTGACAGGTACACACTGCTATACTTAAAACAAAAAACCAACTGTATAGCACAGGGAACTCTGCCACTCTGTAATGACTTAAATGGAAAAGAATTTGAAAAAGAACAGATACATGTACATGTATCACTGAAACCACTCTGCTATACACCTGAAACTAACACAACACTGTTAATTCTATTTCAACATAAAATAAAAATTTTTTTAAATTATATTTTTCGTGACATAGAGAGGTTTGTTTAGTTGAAGAGTTAAAAGATACCCCAAATAACTTGATAACTGAATAATCCACAAGAGCATTCAATACAAGTGGCTAGCAGAGAGTCAAAGTTTATTAGAAATATCTAGTCCGTAAAATATCTTAAAAGGTTTTTGAATCTGAAAAGTTCATTCAGTGTGAATTAGAAAAAAAGAACCCTGAATATACAATATGCATTCAAAAAGATCCAAAGTGCACAAAATTCACCATCTCATGGCATTTCCCAAGGTTTTAAAAATTAAAGAATAAGCCCTTCTGACAATAAAAAGCTCTCAAAACATGTAGAAATTTTTTTTCATATAATTAGAAGCCCTCCACTCTATAGTGACAGATTGTATACAGTAATAGACTGTAGTCTATAAAAGCCTGGGTTCAGAAGTCAATTTCTAGTTTGAATCCCAGCCCTAAAGTATCTGTGTGATTTTGAACAAGTTACTTAATACCGTTGTTCTCGCAATTTTCTCATCTACAAAATGGGTAAAAAATAGCACCTATACCAATCCTTAGTATAATTTTGACGATGAAATGACTTAATACACATAAAGCTCTACTTTCAAACCATCATTATTTAATACATTTTAGATCATCATCCCATCAAGAGCCAACTGCCAGTTTGAATGCTATGCTGCCCCCAGAGAGTCCTACCCAGTCTTTCATATTCATTCATTCAACTGCTCCTATTCTTAAAGAATTTGGCGAAGGACATGTCACCAAGCTAGTAGCTAACCAAGAAAAAGAATTAATGAGGCCTACTCTTTGACAATAAGCGTGCACTTTGGTGGTGTGAAGTAATTATTTAAATTATATAAGCCAATTCTTCCTTCACTAATTGTAGTTCATTCCCATTATACTCTAGGCACAAAATGAATGAGAGATTTAATCACTTATATGTGACCAAGGAAAATGTTGATGACATATTTTATTTGACCTCAAGGACAAAAAATATAAATATTTACAAGAAGGTATACTTTTATATGATGGTAATCTCCTTTCATCCATGGTCCTTTGATCTGTAACTATCGTTACCATTTGGAGGATCTATTAAATATCCTCCATTTTTAGAAAATAGCTCAAGGCAAAGTAGTATTTTGATGATGCAG
>NW_017203321.1:0-6067 GCF_001704415.2 Capra hircus | reverse complement strand
TTCCCGACGAGACTTTCCACAGGATTTCCCACAGGGCTGTCCAACGTGCCACGTCGTGTGAGTCATCCTCGGTTGAAAGTCGAGGCAGTGCAGGGAAAAACAGGTTTCCCTGGAATGGCCTGAGACATCTGGGGGACTCTTGGAATGGTGGAACAACCCTGGAGTTCCTCACGCCTTTCCTGTGTAAAGCGTCCCTCTTGAGATGCAACGGGAACGCCGAGAATTCTTTTCCGACCACGCAGGGAAAGGATCCCTCCTCTCGAGCTAGGAGGCGGAAACGGGGCTCCTCTGGATGTGGCGGGACTCTCGTGCTTCCTCTCGAGTGGAGACGGGTATGTCGGGGATCTTCTTGTGTTGCAGCAAGGGTGTGAAGGTCGTTTTGGAAGTTCCAGAGTTTAGGTGTGATTAGCCTGGGGACGCCTCAGAGGAAATGGGCCTCGTCTCGCCTGAAGAGGAGAACCTCCTGGAAATTTCTCGAGTTGCGGCAGGTGCTCTCGACTTATGACGGGGATCTCGACCCACTCTGATATCCTCAAGAAAGGCCAGTCCCCATGCTAGTTACTCGGGGCCTCTCCGGATTCCTCTCCCGACGATGCCGGGGCCTAAGACCTTGTTTGGAGTCGGTGCCAGAACGTGAGGATTCCTCTCCAGTGCTGACGTGGATCTTGGGGTACTTCTGGAGTCTCCCCAGGGGAGTCAGTCCTCGTCTCGAGTGGGGCATGCACGTGCGCTTTCCTCCCGAGCTGTAGCAGCAGTGTCACACTTCCCTTCGGTTTGATCAAAGCAACTGTGGCTTTCCCTCGAGGCTTTCCCACGAGGCTTTCCCTCGAGTCTTTCCCACAGGGCTGTCCACGTGCCACCGTGGTGTGAGTCGATCCTCGGCTTGAAAGTCGAGGCAGTGCAGGGAAAACAGGTTTCCCTGGAATGCACTGAGACATCTGGGGGACTCTGGGAATGGTGGCACGACCCTGGAGTTCCTCTCTCCTTTCCTGTGGAGAGCGCCTCCTCTTGAGATGCGACCGGAACGCCAGGAATTCTTTCCCGACCACACAGGGAAAGATCCCTCCTCTCGAGCTATGAGGCGGAAACGGGGCTCCTCTGGATGTGGGCGGGACTCTCGTGCTTCCTCTCGAGTGGAGACGGGTATGTCGGGGAACTTCTTGAGTTGTAGCAAGGGTGTGAAGGACCCTTTGGAAGTTCCAGAGGTTAGGTTTAATTAGCCTGGGGATGCCTCAGAGGAAATGGGCCTCCTCTCCCCTGGAGGGAGAACCTCCTGCATTTTCTTGAGTTGGTGCAGGTGCTCTCGACTTACGACGGGGTCCTCAGGGACCCGCTCTGGTGGCCTCAGGAAAGGCCAGTCCCCATGCGAGTTGCTCGGGGCCTCTCGGGATTTCTCTCCCGTCGATGCCGGGGCCTAAGACCTTGTGTGGAGTCGGTGCCCGGAACCTGAGGATTCCTCTCCAGTGCTGACATAGATCTTTGGGGTACTTCTGGAGTCTCCCCAGGGGAGTCAGTCCTCGTCTCGAGTGGGGCATGCAGGTGCGCTTTCCTCCTGAGCTGTAGCAGCAGTGTCACGCTCTCTTCGCATGGATCAAGGGATCTGTGGCTTTCCCTCAAGGATTTCCCAAAGGGCTGTCCCACGTGCCACCGTGGTGTGAGTGGATCCTCGTCCTGAAATTCGAGGCAGTGTAGGGAAACAGGTTTCCCTGGAATGGACTGAGACATCTGGGGGACTCTGGGAATTGTGGCACGACCCTGGAGTTCCGCTCGCCTTTCCTGTGGAGAGTGCCTCCTCTTGAGATGCGACGGGAACGCCGGGAATTCTTTCCCGACCAATCAGGCAAAGGATACCTCCTCTCGTGCTAGGAGGCGGAAACGGGGTTCCTCTAGATGTGGGCGGGACTCTCGTGCTTCCTCTCGAGTGAAGACGGGTATGTCGGCGAACTTCTTTAGTTTTAGCAAGTGTGTGAAGGGCCCTTTGGAAGTTCCAGAGGTTTGGTGTGATTAGCCTCGAGACGCCTCAGCGGAAAGGGCCTCATCTCGCCTGGAAGGGAGAACCTCCTGGATTTTCTCGAGTTGGGGCAGGTGCTCTCGACTTACAACGGGGACATCAGGATCCCGCTCTGGTGGCCTCAGGAAAGGCAGGTCCCCATACGAGTTGCTCGGGGCCTCTCGGGATTCCTCTCCCGTCGATGCCGGGGCCTAAGTCCTTGTGTGGAGTCTGTTCCGGAACCTGAGGATTCCTCTCCAGGGCTGACATGGATCTTGGGTACTTCTGTAGTCTCCCCAGGGGAGTCAGTCCTGGTCTCGAGTGTGGACATGCAAGAGCGCTTTCCTCCCGAGCTGTAGCAGCAGTGTCACGCTTCCCTTCGCTTGGATCAAGGGATCTGTGGCTTTCCCTCGAGGCTTTCCCATGAGCTTTCCCACCAGGCTTTCCAACGATGCTTTCCCCCAGTGATGTCCCACGTGCCACCGTGGTGTCAGTCGATCCTCGGTTTGAAAGTCGAGGCAGTGCCGGGGAAACAGGCTTCCCTGGAATGGACTGAGACATCTGGGGGACTCTGGGAATGGTGGCACGACCCTGGAGTTCCTCTCGCCTTTCGTGTCGACAGCGCCTCCTCTTGAGATGCGACGGGAACGCGGGAATTCTTTCCCGACCACGCAGCAAAAGGATCCCTCCTCTCGAACTTGGAGGCAGAAACGGGGCTCCTCTGGATGTGGGCGTGACTCTCGTGCTTCCTCTCGTGTGGAGACGGGTATGTTGGGGAACTTCTTGAGTTGCAGCAAGGGTGTGAAGGATCCTTTGGAATTCCAGAGGTTAGGTGTGTTTAGAGTCGAGACGCCTTAGCGGAAATGGGCCTCATCTCCCCTGGAGGGGAGAATCTCCTGGATTTTTTCGAGTTGCGGTACGTGCTCTCGCCTTACGACGGGGACCACTGGGACCCGCTCTGGTGGCCTCAGGAAAGGCCAGTCCCCTTGCGAGTTGCTCGGGGCCTCTCGGGATTCCTCTCCCGTCGATGCCAGGCCTAAGACCTTGTGTGGAGTCGGTGCCTGCCCCCCCGGTGGATCCAGGGAATTCGAAGGGTGGACGGCGTTGGCGTGGAAAGACTTGTTTGTTTATTAATGTAAGATTAGATTAAGAAACTATAGTGTAGTAAGAAGATTAAGTGGAGGAAGAGGGCTGAATAGCTTGGTTTACGCGGAAGGCCAATAAAATTCCAGACAAGGAATTTGCACCATCTACGTTGGGCCACCGGCGCCCGCTTGAATATCTAAGGGTGCCTCGCCTTAAGCTCCCTTTCGTGCGGGTCTTAACAGCCGGGGCAAGTAAGTAGACCTGGCGAGCCTCCGCGCCCCAGATGGAGATTCAGCCTGAAGTTAAAGTAAAGAGCAGAGAGAGGGAAGGGGAGAGAAGAGAGAGAGAGAGAGACATGGGGGAGCCAGAGTCCCAAGAAACCAGGCCGAGAGACTAGTTCGAGAAACTGGCCCCCATCCTTTATTGTTCAGAAGGCCTTTTATACTTTTGATAAAACACGGAGATCAATGGGTAACACAAAATTATGTAGCGTTCGCAACCCAGATTCTTTCCGTATATCATTTTGTATACAAAAGGTCTCAGGTGATTTACATTATCTTTTGGCCAAGAGGCTTGTTAACACTTTTTGGCTCTCTTCCTTAATGAATGTTAATTTTGTTTCCCCTGAAGTTTTTTTTTTTTTTTAATCTGCATCTCCTTAAAGCATTAAAGTTACATCTCTATAGAACAAAGGTGGAGTGGGATATAACAAAGAAGGTACTTAACTCAAAGATCTAATGTTGCTAATACCAGGTCTACTACTTGTTTTTCTATATACCAACTATATCTAAAAATAAAGGATATGAAAATTTGGCAGCAAGCATTGACCCAAAAAATGAAACCATTAATCAGTCCTATTCTAAAGATTTTGACTCCTCGGAAGCTCCTACATTCCTAGGATGTTTTAAGCTTCCTGTGCCTCCTGCGGTCAGGAGGCCTCAAACAATCACATGCGCAGCTGTACGAGTCCTGCAGGCAGGCTAGAAAGCCATCGGAGGGGTTTTTGGATTGAAACACTCTTTCAAATGCAGAAGACTAAAGCCCTGAATTGAATTTTTCCAGAAAATGTCAGAAGAGTGGAAAAACAGAGCACAAAAGCCGGCAGATTTTAGTTGGGGTACGTGCTTAGGAATTTGCAGAGGGGTCCCTGAAGTCTGAGCACGCCTTGCATATGTCAGCTTCCTTCCTCATGACCTTGTCATGGGCAGGATTCCTCACACTGGCTCCCAGCAGGTGCCGGAACCTGAGGATTCCTCTCCAGTGCTGACATGGATCTTGGGGTACTTCTGGAGTCTCCCCAGGGGAGTCAGTCCTCGTCTCGAGTGGGGGCATGAACGTGCGCGTTTCCTCTCGAGCTGTAGCAGCAGAGTCACGATTCCCTTCGCGTGGATCAAGGGATCTGTGGCTTTCCTCGAGGCTTTCCCACGAGGCTTTCCCACAGGGCTGTCCCACGTGCCACCGTGGTGTGAGTCGATCCTCGGCTTGAAGGTGGAGGCAGTGCAGGGAAAACAGGTTTCCCTGGAATGGACTGAGACATCTGGGGGACTCTGGGAATGGTGGCACGATCCTGGAGTTCCTCTCCCCTCTCCGGTGGAGACCGACTCCTCTTGAGATGTGACAGGAACGCCGGGAATTCTTTCCCGACCACGTAGGGAAAGGATCCCTCCTCTCGAGCTAGGAGGCGGAAACGGGGCTCCTCTGGATGTGGGCGGGACTCTCGTGCTTCCTCTCGAGTGGAGACGGGTATGTCGGGGAACTTCTTGAGTTGCAGCAAGGGTGTGAAGGACCCTTTGAAAGTTCCAGAGGTTAGGTGTGTTTAGACTCGAGACGCCTCAGCGGAAATGGGCCTCATCTCGCCTGGAGGGAGAACCTCCTGTATTATCTCGAGTTGAAGCATGTGCTCTCGACTTAGGACGGGGAACTCAGGGACCCGCTCTGGTGGCCTCAGGAAAGGCCAGACCCATGCGAGTTGCTCGGTGGCCTCTCGGGATTCCTCTCCGTCGATGCTGTGGCCAAGGCCTTGTGTGGAGTCGGTTCCGGAACCTGAGGATTTCTCTCCAGTGCTGACATGGATCTTGGGGTACTTCTGGAGTCTCCCCAGGGAGTCAGTCCTCGTCTTGAGGGGAGGCATGCACGTGCGCTTTCCTCCCGAGCTGTAGCAGCAGTGTCGCGCTTCCCTTCGCGTGGATCAAGGGATCTGTGGCTTTCCCTCGAGGCTTTCCACGGGGCTTTCCCACAGGGATGTCCCACGTGCCACAGTGGTGAGAGTCGATCCTCGGCTTGAAAGTCGAGGCAGTGCAGGGAAAACAGGTTTCCCTGGAATGGACTGAGACATCTGGGGGACTCTGGGAATGGTGGCACGACCCTGGAGTTCCTCTCGCCTTTCCTGTGGAGAGCGCCTCCTCTTGAGTTGCGACGGAAACGCCGGGAATTCTTTCCGACCACGCAGGGAAAGGATCCATCCTCTCGAGCTAGGAGGGGAAACGGGGCTCCTCTGGATGTGGGCGGGACTCTCGTGCTTCCTCTCGAGTGGAGACGGGTATGTGGGGGAACTTCTTGAGTTGCAGCAAGGGTTTGAAGGACCCTTTGGAAGTTCCAGAGGTTAGGTGTGATTTGCCTCGAGACGCTTCTCGGAAATGGGCCTCATCTCGCCTGGAGGGAGAACCTCCTGGATTTTCTCGAGTTGCGGCAGGTGCTCTCGACTTAGATGAGGACCTCAGGGACCCGCTCTGGTGGCCTCAGGAAAGGCCAGTCCCCATGCGAGTTGCTGGGGCCTCTCGGAATTCCTCTCCCATCGATGCCTCGGCCTAAGATCTTGTGTGCAGTCCGTGCCGGAACCTGAGGATTCCTCTCCAGTGCTGACAATGGTCTTTGGGTACTTCTGGAGTCTCCCAGGGGAGTCAGTCCTCGTCTCGAGTGGCATGCACGTGCGCTTTCCTCCCGAGCTGTAGCAGCATTGTCATACTTCCCTCTTGCGTGATCTAGGGATCT
>NW_017203320.1:0-6069 GCF_001704415.2 Capra hircus | reverse complement strand
GAGAAAATCCAGGAGGTTCTCCCTCCAGGCGAGATGAGGCCCATTTCCGCTGAGGGTTGAGGCTAATCACACCTAACCTCTGGAACTTCCACAGGGTCCTTCACCCTTGCTGCAACTCAAGAAGTTCCCCGACATACCAGTCTCCACGCGAGAGGAAGCATGAGAGTCCCGCCCACATCCAGAGGAGCCCGTTTCCGCCTCCTAGCTCAGAGGAGGGGACCTTTCCCTGCGTGTTCGGGAAAGAATTCCCGGCATTCCCGTCGCATCTCAAGAGAGCGCTCTCCACAAGAAAGGCGAGAGGAACTCCAGGGTCGTGCCACCATTCCCAGAGTCCCCCAGATGACTCAGTCCATTCGAGGGAAAACTTTTTCCCTGCACTGCCTCGAATTTCAAGCCGAGTATCGACAAACACCACGGTGGCACGAGGGACAGCCCTGTGGAAAGCCTCGAGGGAAAGCCTCGTGGGAAATCCTCGAGGGAAAGCCACAGATCCCTTGATCCACGCAATGGGAAGCGTGACACTGCTGCTAAACCTTGGGAGGAAAGCGCATGTGCAAGCCCCTACTCGAGACGAGGACTGACTCCCCTGGGGAGACTCCAGAAGTACCCCAAGATCCATGTCAGCATGGAGAGGAATCCTCAGGTTCTGGCAGTGACTCCACATAAGGTCTTAGGCCCCAGTATCGAAGGGAGAGGAATCCCGATGGGCCCCCGAGCAACTCCATGGGGACTGGCCTTTTCCTTAGGCCACCAGAGCGGGTCCCTGAGGTCCCGTCGTAAGTCGAGAGCACCTGCCGCAACTCGAGAAAATCCAGGACGTTCTCCCCTCCAGGCGAGATGAGGCCCATTTCCACAGAGGCGTCTCGAGGCTAATCACACCTAACCTCTGGAACTTCCAAAGGTTCCTTCAACCCCTTGCTGCAACTCAAGAAGTTCCCCGACACACCCGTCTCCACTCGAGAGGAAGCACGAGAGTTCCGCCCACATCCAGGAGGAGCCCCGTTTCTGCCTCCTAGCTCGAGAGGAGGGATCCTTTCCCTGCGTACTCGGGAAAGAATGCCCGGCGTTCCCGTCGCATCTCAAGAGGAGGCGCTCTCCACAGGAAAGGCGCGAGGAACTCCAGGGTCGTGCCACCATTCCCAGAGTCCCCCAGATGTCTCAGTCCATTCCAGGGAAACCTGTTTTCCCTGCACTGCCTCGACTTTCAAGCCAAGGATCGACTCACACCACAGTGGAACGTGGGACATAACTGTGGGAAAGCCTCGTGGGAAAGCCTCGTGGGAATGCCTCGAAGGAAAGCCCCTGATCCCTTGATCCACGCGAAGAGAAGCGCGACACTGCTGCTACAGCGTGGGAGGAAAGCGCACGTGCATGCCCCCACTCAAGTCGAGGACTCACTCTCCTGGGGAGACTCCAGAAATACCCAAGATCCATGTCAGCACTGGAGAGGAATCCTCAGATTCCGGCACCGACTCCACACAAGGTCTTAGGCCCGGCATCAACGGGAGAGGAAATCCCGAGAGGCCCCCGAGCAACTCGCATGGGGACTGGCCTTTCCTGAGGCCACCAGAGCGGGTCCCTGAGGTCCCTGTCGTAAGTCGAGAGCACCTGCCGCAACTCGATAAAATCCAGGAGGTTCTCCCCTCCAGGCGAGATGAGGCCCATTTCCACTGAGGCGTCTCGAGACTAATCACATCTAACATCTGGCACATCCAAAGGGTCCTTCACACCCTTGCTGCAACTCAAGAAGTTCCCCGACATACCCGTCTCCACTCGAGAGGAAGCACGAGAGTTCTGCCCACATCCAGAGGAGCCCCGTTTCCGCCTCCTAGCTCGAGAGGAGGGATCCTTTCCCTGCGTGGTCGGGAAAGAATTCCCGACGTTCCCGTCGCATCTCAAGAGGAGGCGCTCTCCACAGGAAAGGCGAGAGGAACTCCAGGGTAGTGCCACCATTCCAAGAGTCCCCCAGATGTCTCAGTCCATTCCAGGGAAACCTGTTTTCCCTGCACTGCCTCGACTTTCAAGCCGAGGATCGACTCACACCTCGGTGGCACGTGGGACAGCCCTGTAGGAATGCCTCGTGGGAAAGCCTCGAGGGAAAGCCACAGATCCCTTGATCCACGCGAAGGGAAGCGTGATACTGCTGCTACAGCTTGGGAGGAAAGGGCACGTGCATGCCCCCACTCAAGTCGAGGACTCACTCTCCTGGGGAGACTCCAGAAATACCCCAAGATCCATGTCAGCACTGCAGAGGAATCCTCAGGTTCCGGCACCGACTCCACACAAGGTCTTAGCAACCGGCATCGAGGGAAGAGGATTCCCGAGAGGCCCCCGTGCAATTCGCATGGGGACTTGCCTTTGCTGAGGCCACCAGAGCGGGTCCCTGAGGTCCCCGTCGTAAGTCGAGAGCACCTGCCGCAACTCGAGAAAATCCAGGAGGTTCTCCCCTCCAGGCGAGATAAGGCCCATTTCCGCTGAGGCGTCTGGAGGCTAATCACATCTAACATCTGGAACTTCCAAAGGGTCCTTCAAACCCTTGCTGCAACTCAAGAAGTTCCACGACATATCCGTCTCCACTTGAGAGGAAGCACGAGAGTCCCGGCCACATCCAGAGGAGCCCCGTTTCCGTCTCCTAGTTCGAGAGGAGGGATCCTTTCCCTGCGTGGTCAGGAAAGAATTCCCGGCGTTCCCGTCGCATCTCAAGAGGAGGTGCTCTACACAGGTAAGGCGAGAGGAACTCCAGGGTCGTGCCACCATTCCGAGAGTCAACCAGATGTCTCCGTCCATTCCAGGGAAACCTGTTTTCCCTGCACTGCCTCGACTTTCAAGCCGAGGATCGACTCATACCACATTGGCACGTGGGACAGCCCTGTGGTAAAGCCTCGTGGGAAAGCCTGGTGGGAAAGCCTAGAGGGAAAGACACAGATCCCTTGATCCACGTGAAGGGAAGCGCGACACTGCTGCTACAGCTCAGAAGGAAAGCGCAGGTTCATGCCCCCACTCGAGCCGAGGACTGACTCACCTGGGGAGACTCCAGAAGTACCCCAAGATCCATGTCAGCACTGTAGAGGAATCCTCAGGTTCCGGCACTGACTCCATACAAGGTCTTAGGCCACAGCATCGACGGGAGAGGAATCCCGAGAGGCCCCGAGCAACTCACATGGGGACTGGCCTTTCCTGAGGCCACCAGATCGGGTCCCTGAGGTCCCCGTCTTAAGTCGAGAGCACCTGCCGCAACTCCAGAAAATCCAGGAGGTTTTCCCCTCCAGGCCGAGATGAGGCCCATTTCCGCTGAGGCGTCTCGAGGCTAATCACACCTAACCTCTGGAACTTCCAAAGGGTCCTTCACACCCTTGCTGCAACTCAAGAAGTTCCCCGACATACCCGTCTCCACTCGGGAGGAGGCACGCGAGTCCCAGCCACATCCAGAGGAGCCCCGTTTCCGCCTCCTAGGTCGAGAGGAGGGAACCTTTCCCTGCGTGTTCGGGAAAGAATTCCCGGCGTTTCCGTCGCAATCAAGAGGAGTTGCTCTCCACAGAAAAGGAGAGAGCAACTCCAGGGTCGTGCCACCATTCCCAGAGTCCCCCAGATGTCTCAGTCCATTCCAGGGAAACCTGTTTTCCCTGCACTGCCTCCACTTTCAAGCCGAGGATCGACTCACACCACGGTGGCACGTGGGACAGCCCTGTGGGAAAGCCTCGTGGGAAAGCCTCGTGGGAAAGCCTCGAGGGAAAGCTACACATCCCTTGATCCACGCAAATGGATGCGGGACACTGCTGCTACAGCTCGGAAGGAAAACGCACGTGCATGCCCCCACTCGAGACGAGGACTGTCTCCCCTGGGGAGACTCCAGAAGTACCCCAAGATCCATGTCACCACTGGAGATGAATCCTCAGGTTCCGGCACCCACTCCACACAAGATCTTAGGCCCCGGCATCGACGGGAGAGGAATCCCGAGTGGCCCACGAGCAGTTCGCATGGGGACTGGCCTTTCCTGAGGCCACCAGAGGGTGTCCCTGAGGTCCCCATCGTAAGTCGAGAGCACCTGCCGCAACTCGGGAAAATCCAGGAGGTTCTCCCCTCCAGGCGAGATGAGGCCCATTTGCGCTGAGGCGTCTCCAAACTAATCACACCTAAACTCTGGGCTTCCAAAGGGTCCTTCACTCCTTTGCTGCAACTCAAGAAGTTCCCCGACTTACCCGTCTCCACTCGAGAGGAAGCACGAGAGTCCCGCCCAAATCCAGAAGAGCCCGGTTTCCGCCTCCTAGCTTGAGAGGAGGGATCCATTCCCTGCGTGGTCGGGAAAGTATTCCCGGCGTTCCCGTCGCATCTCAAGAGGAGGCGCTCTCCACAGGAAAGGCGAGAGGAACTCCAGGGTCGTGCCACCATTCCCAGAGTCACCCAGATATCTCAGTCCATTCTAGGGAAACCTGTTTTCCCTGCACTGCCTCGACTTTCAAGACGAGGATCGACTCACACCACGGTGGCACGTGGGACAGCCCTGTGGGAAAGCCTCGTGGGAAAGACTCGTGGGAAAGCAACGAGGGTAAGCCACAGATCCCTTGATCCAAGCGAAGGGAAGCGTGACACTGCTGCTACGGCTCGAGAGGAAAACGCACGTGCATGCCCGCACTCGAGACGAGGACTGACTCCCCTGGGGAGACTCAGAAGTACCCAAGATCCAAGTCAACACGGGAGAGGAATTCTCAGGTTCCGGCACCGACTCCACACAAGGTCTTAGGCCCCGGCATCGACGGGAGAGGAATCCCGAGAGGCCCCGAGCAAGTCGCATGGGGACTGGCCTTTCCTGAGGCCACCAGAGCGGGTCCCTGAGGTCCCCGTCGTAAGTCGAGAGCACCTGCCGCAACTCGAGAAAATCCAGGAGGTTCTCCCCTCCAAGGCCAGATGAGGCCCATTTCCGCTGAGGCGTCTCGAGGCTATTCACACCTAACCTCTGGAACGTCCAAAGGGTCCTTCACACCCTTGCTGCCAACTCAAGAAGTTCCCCGACATACCCGTCTCCACTCGAGAGGAAGCACCAGAGTTCTGCCCACATCCAGAGCAGCCCCGTTTCCGCCTCCTAGCTCAACGGAGGGATCCTTTCCCTGCGTGATCGGGAAAGAATTCTCGGCTTTCCTGTCGCATCTCAAGAGGAGGCGCTCAACACAGGAAAGGCGAGAGGAACTCCAGGGCCGTGCCACATTCCCAGAGTCCCCCAGAAGTCTCAGTCCATTCCAGGGAAACCTGTTTTCCCTGCACTGCCTCGACTTTCAAACCGAGGATCGACTCACACCACGTGACACGTGGGACAGCCTGTGGGAAAGCCTCATGGGAAAGCCTCGTGGGAAAGCCTCGAGGGAAAGCCACAGATCCCTTGATCCACTCGAAGGGATGCCTGACACTGCTGCTAGAGCTTGGGAGGAAAGAGCACTTGCATGCCCCCACTCGAGAGGAGGACTGACTCCCCTGGGAGACTCCAGAAGTACCCAAACATCCATGTCACCACCGAGGAGGAATCCTCAGGTTCCGGCACCCACTCCACACAAGATCTTAGGCCCCGGCATCGAAGGGAGAGGAATCCCGAGAGGCCCCCCGAGCAACTCGCATGGGGACTGGCCTATCCTTAGCCACCAGAGCGAGTCCCTGAGGTCCCCGTCGTAAGTCGAGAGCACCTGCCGCAACTCGAGAAAATCCAGGAGTTTCTCCCCTCAGGCGAGATGAGTCCCATTTCCGCTGAGCCGTCTCGAGGCTAATCACACCTAACCTCGGGAACTTCCAAAGGGTCCTTCACACCCTTGCTGCAACTCAAGAAGTTCCCCGACATACCAGTCTCCACTCGAGAGGAAGCACGAGAGTCCCGCCACATCCAGAGGAGCCCCGTTTCCGCCTCCTAGCTCGAGAGGAGGGATCCTTTCCCTGCGTGGTCGGGAAGAATTCCCGGTTTTCCCGTCGCATCTCAAGAGGAGGCGCTCTCCACAGGAAAAGGTTGAGGAACTCCACGGTCGTGCACCATTCCAGAATCCCCCAGATGTCTCAGGCCATTCCAGGGAAACCTGTTTTCCCTGCACT
>NW_017203319.1:0-6070 GCF_001704415.2 Capra hircus | reverse complement strand
CTGAGGATTCCTCTCCAGTGCTGACATGGATCTTGGGGTACTTCTGGAGTCTCCCCAGGGGAGTCAGTCCTCGTCTCGAGTGGGGGCATGCAAGTGCGCTTTCCTCAAGAGCTGTAGCAGCAGTGTCACGCTTCCCTTCGCGTGCATCAAGGGATATGTGGCTTTCCCTCGAGGCTATCCCAGAAGGCTTTCCCATGAGGCTTTCCCACAGGGCTGTCCCACGTGCCACCGTTGTGTGAGTCGATCCTCGCTTGAAAATCGACGCAGTGCAGGGAAAACAGGTTTCCCTGTAATGGACTGAGATATCTGGGGGATTCTGGAATGGTGGCACGAACCTGGAGTTCCTCTCGCCTTTCCTGTGGAGAGCGCCTCCTCTTGAGATTCGACGGGAACACCGGGAATTCTTTCCCGACCACGCAGGAAAGGATCCCTCCTCTCGAGCTAGGAGCAGAAACGGGGCTCCTCTGGATGTGCCCGGGACTCTCGTGCTTCCTCTCGAGTGGAGTCGGTATGTCGGGACTTCTTGAGTTGCAGCAAGGGTGTGAAGGACCCCTTGGAAGTTCCAGATGTTAGATGTGTTTAGCCTCAAGACGCCTCAGCGGAAATGGGCCTCATCTCACCTGGAGGGGAGAACCTCCTGGATTTTTTCGAGTTGCGGCAGCTGCTCTCGACTTACGACGGGACTCAGGGACCCGCTCTGGTGGCCTCAGGAAAGGCCAGTCCCCATGCGAGTTGCTCGGGGCCTCTCGGGATTCCTCTCCCCTCAATGCCGGGGCGTAAGACTTGTGAGGAGTCGGTTCCGGAACCGTGAGGATTCCTCTCCAGTGCCACATGGATCTTGGGGTACTTCTGGAGTCCTCCCAGGGAGTCAGTCCTCGTCTCGATTGGGGGCATGCACGAGCGCTTTCCTCCCGACAGTAGCAGCAGTGTCACGCTTCCTTCGCGTGGATCAAGGGATCTGTGGCTTTCCCACGAGGCTTTCCCACAGGGCTGTCCAACGTGCCACCGTGGTGTGAGTGGATCCTCGCTTTGAAAGTCGAGGCAGTGGCAGGGAAAACAGGTTTCCCCTGGAATGGACTGAGATATCTGGGGGACTCTGGGAATGGTGGCACGACCCTGGAGTTCCTCTCGCCTTTCCTGTGGAGAGCGCCTCTATTGAGATGCGACGGGAACGCGGGGAATTCTTTCCCAACCACGCAGGGAAAGGATCCCTCCTCTGGAGCTAGGAGGGCGGAAACGGGTCTCCTCTGGATGTGGCAGGGACTCTCGTGCTTGCCTCGAGTGGAGACGGGAATGTCGGGGAACTTCATGATTTGCAGCAAGGGTGTGAAGGACCCTTTGGAAGTTCCAGATGTTAGATGTGATTAGCCTCCAGAAGGCCTCAGCGGAAATGGGCCTCATCTTGCCTCTAGGGTAGAACCTCCTGGATTTTCTCTAGTTGCGGCAGGTGCTTTCGACTTACGGATGGGGACCTCAGAGACCCGCTCTGGTTGCCTCAGGAGAGGCCAGTCCCCATGCGAGTTGCTCGGGGCCTCTCGGGATTCCTCTCCCCTCGATGCCGGGGCCTAAAGACCTTGAGTGGAGTCGGTGCCGAAACCTGTGGATTCCTCTCCAGTGCTGACATGGAACTTGGGGTACTTCTGGAGCCTCCCCAGGGGAGTCAGTCCTCGTCTCGAGTGGGGGCATGCAGGTGCTCTTTCCTCCCGAGCTGTAGCAGCAGTGTCACGCTTCCCTTCGCGTGGATCAAGGCATCAGGGGCTTTCCCTTGAGGCTTTCCCACAGGACTGTCCCACGTGCCACCGTGGTGTGAGTCGATCCTCGGCTTCAAAGTCGAGGCAGTGCAGGGAAAACAGGTTTCCCTGGAATGGACTGAGACATCTGGGGGACTCTGCGAATGTGGCACGACCCTGGAGTTCCTCTCGCCTTTCCTGTGGAGAGCGCCTCCTCTTGACTTGCGACGGGAATGCCGGGAATTCTATCCCGAACACGCCGGGAAAGGATCCCTCCTCTCGAGCTAGGAGGCGGAAACGGGGCTCCTCTGGATGTGGGCGGGACTCTCGTGCTTCCTCTCGAGTGCAGACGGGTATGTCAGGGAACTTCTTGAGTTGCAGCAAGGGTATGAAGGACCCTTTGGAAGTTCCAGAGGTTAGATGTGATTAGCCTCAAGACGCCTCAGCGGAAATGGGCCTCATCTCGCCTGGAGGGGAGAACCTCCTGGATTTTTTCGAGTTGCGGCAGGTGCTCTCGACTTACGACGGGAACCTCAGGGACAGGCTCTGGTGGCCTCTGGAAAGGCCAGTCCCCATGCGAGTTGCTCGGGGGCCTCTCAGGATTCCTCTCCCATCGATGCCGGGGCCTAAGACCCCGTGTGGAGTCGGTGCCGGAACCTGAGGATTCCTCTCCAGTGCTGACATGGATCTTGGGGTACTTCTGGAGTCTCCCCAGGGGAGTCAGTCCTCGTCTCGAGTGGGGGCATGCTCGTGCGCTCCCGAGCTGTAGCAGGAGTGTCACGCTTCCCTTCTTGTGGATCAAGGGTTCAGGGGTTTACCTCGAGGCTTTCCCATGAGGCTTTCCCACGAGGCTTTCCCACAGGGCTGTCTCACGTGCCACCGTTGTATGAGTCGATCCTCGGCTTGAAAGTCGAGGCAGTGCAGGGAAAACTGGTTTCCCTGGCTTGGACTGAGCATCTGGGGGACTCTGGGAATGGTGGCACGACCCTGGAGTTTCTCTCGCCTTTCCTGTGGAGAGCGCCTCCTCTTGAGATGCGACGGGAACGCCAGGAATACTTACCCGACCACGTATGGAAAGGATCCCTCCTCTGGAACTATGAGGCGGAAACGGGGCTCCTCTGGATGTGGGCGGGACTCTCGTGCTTCCTCTCGAGGGGAAACGGGTATGTCGAGGAACTTCTTGAGTTGCAGCAAGGGTGTGAAAGACGCTTTGGAAGTTCCAGAGGTTAGGTGTGATTAGTCTCGAGACGCCTCAGCACAAATGGGCCTCATGTCGCCTGAAGGGGAGAACCTCCTGAATTTTCTCGAGTTGCGGCAGGTGCTGTGGACTTAAGACGGGGTCCTCAGGGACCCGCTCTGGTGGCCTCAGGAAAGGCCAGTCACCATGCGAGTTGCTCGGGGGCCTCTCGGGATTCCTCTCCCGCCGATGCTGGCGCCTTATACCTTGTGTGGAGTCGGTGCCGGAACCTGAGAAAACCTCTCCAGTGCTTACATGGACCTTGGGGTACTTCTGGAGTCTCCCAGGTGAGTCAGTCCTCGTTTCTAGTGGATGCATGCACGTGCAATTTCCTCCAGAGCTGTAGCATCAGTGTCACGCTTCCCTTCGCGTGGATCCAGGAATCTGTGGCTTTCCGTGGAGGCTTTCTCACGAGGCTTTGCCACGAGGCTTTCCCACGACGTTTACCCACTGGGATGTCCACGTGCCACGTGTTGTGAGTCGTCCTTGGCTTGAAAGTCGAGGCAGTGCTGGGAAACTGGTTTCCCTGTTATGGACTGAGCATTTGGGGGACTCTGGGAATGGTGGCACGACCCTGGAGTTCCTCTCGCCTTTCCTGTGGAGAGCGCCTCCTCTTGAGATGCGACGGAACGCCGGGAATTCCCCGACCACGCAGGGAAAGGATCCCTCCTCTCTCGAGCTAGGAGGCAGAAACGGGTCTCCTCTGGATGTGGCGGGACTCTCGTGCTTCCTTTCGAGTGGAGCCGGTAAGTCGGGAACTTCTTGAGTTGCAGCAAGGGTGTGAAGGACCCTTTGGAAGTTCCAGAGGTTAGGTGTGATTAGCCCGAGAAGCCTCAGCGGAAATGGTCCTCATCTCGCCTGGAGGGGAGAACCTCCTGGATTTTCTCGAGTTGCGGCAGGTGCTCTCCACTTACGACGGGGACCTCAGGGACCCGCTCTGGTGGCCTCAGGAAAGGCCAGTCACCATGCGAGTTGCTCGTGGGCCTCTCGGATTCCTCTCCCTCGATGCCGGGGCCTAAGTCCTTGAGTGGAGTCGGTGCCGAAACCTGTGGATTCCTCTCCAGTGCTGACATGGATCTTGGGGTACTTCTGGGTCTCCCCAGGAGAGTCAGTCCTCGTCTCGAGTGGGGGCATGCACGTGCTCTTTCCTTCCGAGCTGTAGCAGCAGTGTCACGCTTCCCTTCGCGTGGATCAAGGCATCAGGGGCTTTCCCTCGGCTTTCCCACGAGGCTTTTCCCAGGAGGCTTTCCACAGGACTGTCCCACGTGCCACCGTGGTGTGAGTCGATCCTCGGCTTGAAAGTCGAGGCAGTCCAGGGAAACAGGTTTCCTGGAATGGACTGAGAAATCTGGGGGACTCTGCGAATGTGGCACGACCCTGGAGTTCCTCTCGCCTTTCCTGTGGAGAGCGCCTCCTCTTGACTTGCGACGGGAATGCCGGGAATTCTTTCCCGAACACGCCGGGAAAGGATCCCTCCTCTCGAGCTAGGAGGCGGAAACGGGGCTCCTCTGGATGTGGGCGGGACTCTCGTGCTTCCTCTCGAGTGGAGACGGGTATGTCGGGGAACTTCTTGAGTTGCAGCAAGGGTGTGAAGGACCCTTTGGAAGTTCCAGAGGTTAGATGTGATTAGCCTCCAGACGCCTCAGGAGAAATGGGCCTCATCTCGCCTGGAGGGCGAACCTCCTGGATTTTCTCGAGTTGCGGCAGGTGCTCTCGTCTTACGACAGGGACGTCAGAACCCGCTCTGGTGGCCTCAGGAAAGGCCAGTCCCCATGCGAGTTGCTCGGGGGCCTCTCGGGATTCCTCTCCGTAGATGCTGGGGCCTAAGACCTTGTGTGGAGACGGTGCCGGAACCTGAGTATTCCTCTCCAGTGCTGGAATGGATCTTGGGGTACTTCTGGAGTCTCCCCAGGGGAGTCAGTCCTCGTCTCGAGTGAGGCATGCACGTGCCCTTTCTTTCCGAGCTGTAGCTGCAGTGTCACGCTTCCCTCGCGTGGATCAAGGGACCTGTGGCTTTCCTCGAGGCTTTCCACGAGGCTTTCCCACAGGACTATCCAACGTGCCACCGTGGTGTGAGTCGATCCTCGGCTTGAAAGTCGAGGCAGTGGAGGGAAAACAGATTTCCCTGGAATGGACTGAGACATCTGGGGGACTCTGGGAATGGTGGCACGACCCTGGAGTTCCTCTCGCCTTTCCTGTGGAGAGCGCCTCTTCTTGAGATGCGACGGTAATGCAGGGAATTCTTCCCCACCACGCAGGGAAAGGATCCCTCCACTCAAGCTAGGAGGGGGAAACGGGGCTCCTCTGGATGTGGGCGGGACTCTCGTGCTTCCTCTCGAGTGGAGACGGGTATGTCGGGGAACTTCTTGAGTTGCAGCAAGGGTGTGAAGGACCCTTTCGAAGTTCCAGAGGTTAGATGTGATTAGCCTCGAGACGCTTCAACGGAAACGGGCCTCATCTCGCCTGGAGGGGAGAACTTCCTGGATTTTCTCGAGTTGTGGCAGGTGCTCTCAAGTTACGACGGGGACCTCAGGGACCCTCTCTGGCGGCCTCAGAAAGGCCGACCCCATGCGAGTTGCTCAAGTGCCTCTCGGGATTCCTCTCCCGTAGATGCCAGCGCCTAAGACCTTGCTTGGAGTCGGTGCTGGAACGTGAGGATTCCTCTCCAGTGCTGACATTGATCTTGGGCTACTTCTGGAGTCTCCCCAGGGGAGTCAGTCCTCGTCTCGAGTGGGGGCATGCACGTGCGCATTCCTCCCAAGCTGTAGCAGCAGTGTCACGCTTCCCTTCGCGTGGATCAAGGGATCTGCCGCTTTCCCTCGAGGCTTTCCACGAGGCTTTCCCACAGGGCTGTCCCACGTGCCACCGTGTGTTGAGTCGATCCTCGGCTTGAAAAGTCGAGCAGTACAGGGAAAACAGGTTTCCCTGGAATGGACTGAGACATCTGGGGGACTCTGAATGGTAGCATGACCCTGGAGTTACTCTCCTTTCCTGTGGAGAGCGCCTCCTCTTGAAATGCGACGGGAACGCGGGAATTCTTTCCCGACCACGCAGCGAAAGGATCCCACCTCTCGGCTAGGAGGCGGAAACCGGGCTCCTCTGT
>NW_017203318.1:0-6070 GCF_001704415.2 Capra hircus | reverse complement strand
CCTGCCGCAACTCGAGAAAATCCAGGAGGTTCTCCCCTCCAGGCGAGATGAGGCCCATTTCCGCTGAGGTGTCTCGAGGCTATTCACACCTAACCTCTGGAACTTCCAAAGGGTCCTTCACACCCTTGCTGCAACTCAAGAAGTTCCCCGACATACACGTCTCCACTCGAGAGGAAGCAGGAGAGTTCTGCCCACATCCAGAGGAGCCCCCGTTTCTGCCTCCTAGCTCGAGAGGAGGGATCCTTTCCCTGCGTGTTTGGGAAAGAATTCCCGGCGTTCCCGGTCGCATCTCAAGAGGAGGCTCTGTCCACAGGAAAAGGCGAGAGGAACTCCAGGGTCGTGCCACATTCCCAGAGACCCCAGATGTCTCAGTCCATTCCAGGGAAACCTGTTTTCCAGCACTGCCTGGACTGTCAAGCGAGGTTCGCCTCACACCACGGTGGCAGGTGGGACAGCCCTTTGGAAAGCTCGTGGGAAAGCCTGGTGGGAAAGCCTCGAGGGAAAGCACAGATTCCTTGATCCACGCGAAGGGAAAGCGCAACACTGCTGCTACAGCTCGGAGGAAAGCACACGTACATGCCCCACTCGAGACTAGGACTGACACCCCTGGGGAGACTCCAGAAGTACCCCAAGATCCATGTCAGCACTGGAGAGGAATCCTCAGGTTCCGGCACTGACTCCACACAAGGTCTTAGGCCACAGAATCGACGGGAGAGGAATCCTGAGAGGCTCGAGCTTCTCGCATGGGGACTGGCCTTTTCCTGAGGCCACCAGAGCGGGTCCTGAGGTCCCCGTCGTAAGTCGAGAGCACCTACCGCAACTCGAGAAATCCAGGAGGTTCCCCCCTCCAGGCTAGATGAGGCCCATTTCCGCTGAGGCGTCTCGAGGCTAATCACACTAACTTCTGGAACTTCCAAAGGGTCCTTCACACCCTTGCTGCAACTCAAGAATTTCCCCGACATGCCCGACTCCACTCGAGAGGAAGCACGAGTGGCCCACCGACATCCACAGTACCCCATTTCCGCCTCCTAGCTCGAGAGGTGGATCCTTTCACTGCGTGCTCGGGAAAGAATTCCGGGATTCCTTCGCATCTCAAGAGGAGGTGCTCTCCACAGGAAAGGCGAGGAAACTCCAGGGTCGTGCCTCCATTCCCAGAGTCCCCCAGATGTCTCAGTCCATTCCAGGGAATCCTGGTTTCCCTGCACTGCCTCGACTTTCAAGCCGAGGATCGACTCACACCACCGTGGAACGTGGGAAAGCCTGTGGGAAAGCCTCATGGGAAAGTCTAGAGGGAAAGCACAGATCCCTTGATCCACGAAAAGGGAAGGGTGACACTGCTGCTACAGCTCGGGAGGAAAGCGCACGTGCATGCCCCCACTCGAGACGAGGACTTACGCCTCTGGGGAGACAACAGAAGTCCCCGAAGATCCATGTCGGCACTGGAGAGGAATCCTCAGGTTCCGGCACTGACTCCACACAAGGTCTTAGGCCCCGGCATCGACGGGAGAGGAATCCCGAGAGGCCCCGAGCAACTCGCATGGGGACTGGCCTTTCCTGACCCACCACAGAGTGGGTCCCTGAGGTCCCCGTCGTAAGTCGAGAGCACCTGCCGCAACTCGAGAAAATCCAGGAGGTTCTCCCCTCCAGGCGACATGAGGCCCATTTCCGCTGAGGCGTCTGGAGGTTAATCATAACTAACATCTGGAACTTCAAAGATTCCTTCACACCCTTGCTGCAACTCAAGAAGTTCCCCGACATACCCGTTTCTACTCGAGAGGAAGCACGAGAGTTCCCCGCACATCCAGAGGAGCTCCGTTTCCTCCTCCTAGCTCGAGAGGAGGGATCCTTTCCCTGCGTGGTCGGGAAAGAATTCCCGGCGTTCCGTCGCATCTCAAGAGGAGGCGCTCTCCACAGGAAAGGGGAGAGGAACTCCATGGTCGTGCCTCGATTCCCAGAGTCCCCAGAAGTTTCAGTCCATTCCAGGGAAACCTGTTTTCCCTGCACTGCCTCGACTTTCAAGCCGAGGATCGACTCCACGGTGGCACGTGGGAGAGCCCTGCGGGAAAAGCCTCGTGGGAAAGCTTGTGGGAAAGCCTCGAGGGAAAGCCACAGATCCATTGATCCAAGCGAAGGGAAGCGTGACACTGCTGCTTCAGCTCGGGAGGAAAGCGCACGTGCATGCCCCCACTCGAGACGAAGAGTGACTCCCCTGGGGAGACTCCAGAAGTACACCAAGATCCATTTCTGCACTGGAGAGGAATGCTCAGGTTCTGGCAGCGTCTCCACACAAGATCTTAGGCGCTGGCATCGACGGGAGAGGAAACCCAAGAGGCCCCGAGCAACTCGCATGGGGACTGGCCTTTCCTGAGGCCACCAGAGCGGGTCCCTGGGGTCCCCGTCGTAAGTCAAGAGCACCTGCCACAACTCGAGAAAAATCCAGGAGGTTCTTCCCTCCAGGCGAGATGAGGCCCATTCCCGCTGAGGTATCTCGAGGCTAATCACATCTAACATCTGGAACTTCCAAAGGGTCCTTCACACCCTTTGCTGCAACTCAAGAAGTTCCCCGACATACCCGTCTCCACTCGAGAGGAAGCACGAGAGTCCGCCCATATCCAGAATAGCCCCGTTTCCGCCTCCTAGCTCGAGAGGAGGGAACCTTTCCCTGCGTGTTCGGGAAAGAATTCCCGCGTTCCCGTCGCATCTCAAGAGGAGGCGCTCTCCACAGGAAAGGCGAGAGGAACTCCAGGGTCGTGCCAACATTCCAGAGACCCCCAGATTTCTCAATCCATTCCAGGGAAACCTGTTTTCCCTGCACTGCCTCGACTTTCAAGCCGAGGTTCGACTCACACCACGGTGGTACGTGGGACAGCCCTGTGGGAAAGCCTCGTTGGAAAGCCTCGAGGGAAAGCCCCTGATCCCTTGATCCACGGGAAGGGAAGCGCGACACTGCTGCTACAGCTCGGAAAGGAAATGGCACGTGCATTCCCCTCGAGACGAGGACTGACTCCCTGGGGAGACTCCAGAAGTACCCAGGATCCATGTCAGCACTGGAGAGGAATCCTCAGGTTCCGTCACCGACTCAACACAAGGTCTTAGGAACCGGCATGGACTGGAGAGGAATCCTGAGAGGCCCCTAGCAATTCGCAAGGGGACTGGCCTTTCCTGAGGCCACAAGAGCGGGTCCCTGAGGTCCCCGTCGTAAGTCGAGAGCACCTGCCGCAACTCGAGAAAATCCAGGAGGTTCTCCCCTCCAGGCGAGATGAGGCCCATTTCCCCTGAGGCGTCTCGAGGCTAATCACACCTAACCTCTGGAACTTCCAAAGGATCCTTCACACCCTTGCTGCAACTCAAGAAGTTCCCCGACATACCCGTCTCCACTCGAGAGGAAGTTCGAGAGTCCCGCCCACATAAAGAGGAGCCCCGTTTCCGCCTCCTAGCTCGAGAGGAGGGATCCTTTCCCTGCGTGGTTGGGAAAGAATTCCCGGCGTTCCCGTCGCATCTCAAGAGGAGGCGCTCTCCACAGGAAAGGCGAGAGGAACTCCGGGCCGTGCCCCATTCCGAGAGTCCCCCAGATATCTCAGTCCATTCAGGAAAACCTGATTTCCCTGCACTGCCTCGACTTTCAAGCCGAGGATCGACTCACACACCGGTGGCACGTGGGACAGCCCTGTGGGAAAGCCTCGTGGGAAAGCGTTGTAAAGCCTCGAGGGAAAACCCCTGATCCTGTGATCCAGGCAAAGGGAAGCGTGACACTGCTGCTTCAGCTCGGGAGGATAGCGCACGTGCATTCCCCCACTCGAGACTTAGAGTGACTCCCCTGGGGAGACTCCAGAAGTACACCAAGATCCATTTCTGCACTGGAGAGGAATCCTCAGGTACCGGCAGCGTCTCCACACAAGATCTTAGGCACCGGCATTGACGGGAGAGGAATCCTGAGAGGCCCCGAGCAATTCGCAAAGGGACTGGCCTTTCCTGAGGCCACCAGAGCGGGTCCCTGAGGTCCCCGTCGTAAGTCGAGAGCACCTGCCGCAACTCGAGAAAATCCAGGAGGTTCTCCCCTCCAGGCGAGATGAGGCCCATTTCCTCTGAGGCGTCTCAAGGCTAATCACATCTAACATCTGGAACTTCCAAAGGGTCCTTCACACCCTTGCTGCAACTCAAGAAGTTCGTCGACATACCCGTCTCCACTCGAGAGGAAGCACGAGTGTCCCGCCCACATCCAGAGGAGCCCTTTTCCGCGCGTCATAGCTCGAGAGGATTTATCCTTTCCCTGCATGGTCGGGAAAGAATTCCCGGCGTTCCCAACGCATCTTAAGTGGAGGCGCTCTCCACAGGAAAATAGAGAGGAACTCCAGGGTCGTGCCACATTCCCAGAGTCCCCAGATGTCTCAGTCCATTCCAGGGAAACTTTATTCCCTGCACTGCCTCGACTTTCAAGCCTAGGATCGACTCACACCACGGTGGCACGTGGGACAGCCCTGTGGGAAAGCCTGGTGGGAAAGCCAAGAGGGAAAGCCACAGATCCCTTGATTCACGCGAAGGGAAGCGTTACACTGCTGCTAAAGCTCGGGAGGAAAGTGCACTTGCATGCCCCACTCGAGACGAGGACTGACTCCCCTGGGGAGACTCCAGAATACCCCAAGATCCATGTCAGCACTGGAGAGGAATCCTCAGGTTCTGGCACCGACTCCACACCAAGGTCTTAGGCCCTGGCATCGACGGGAGAGGAATCCCGAGTGGCCCCAGAGCAACTAGCATGGGGACTGAACTTTCCTGAGGCCCCCAGAGCGGGTCCCTGAGGTCCCCGTCCTAAGTCGAGAGCACCTGCCGCAACTGGAGAAAATCCAGGAGGTTCTCCCCTCAGGCGAGATGAGGCCCACTTCCGCTGAGGCATCTCCAGGATATTCACCAAACCTCTGGAACTTCCAAAGGGTTCTTCACACCCTTGCTGCAACTCAAGAAGTTCCCCGACATACCCGTATCAACTAGAGAGGAAGCACGAGAGTCCCGACCACATCAAGAGGAGCCATGTTTCCGCCTACTAGCTCGAGAGGAGGATCCTTTCCCTGCGTGGTCGGGAAAGAATTCCCGGTGTTCCCGTCCCATCTCAAGAGGAGGCACTCTCTACAAGAAAGACGAGAGGAACTCCAGGGTCGTGCCACCATTCCCAGAGTCCACCAGATGTCGCTGTCCATTCCAGGAAAACCTGTTTTCCGTGCACTGCCTCGACTTTTCAAGCCGAGGATCGACTCACACCACGGTGGCACGTGGGACAGTCCTGTGGGAAAGCCTCGTGGGAAAGCCTCGTGGGAAAGCCTCGAGGGAATGCCACAGATATCTTGTTCCACGCGAAGGGAAGCGTGACACTGCTACTACAGCTCGGGAGGAAAGCGCACGTGCATGCCCCCACTCGAGACGAGGACTGACTCCCCTGAGAAGACTCCAGAAGTACCCAAGATCCATGTCAGCACCGGAGAGGAAACCTCAAGTTCTGGCACCGTCTCCACACAAGGCCTTAGGCCCCGATATTGACGGGAGAGGAGTCCCAAGAGGCCCCAGAGCAACTAGCATGGGACTGGCCTTTCCTGAGGCCACCAGAGCGGGTCCCTGAGGTCCGCGTCGTAAGTCGAGAGCACCTGCCGCAACACGAGAAAATCGAGGAGGTTTCTCCCTCCAGGCGAGCTGAGTACCATTTCCGCTAAGGTATCTCGAGGCTAATCACACCTTACCTCTGGAACTTTCAAAGAGTCCTTCACACCCTTGCTGCAACTCAAGAAGTTCCCCGACATACCCGTCTCCACTCGAGAGGAAGCACGAGAGTCCCACCCACATCCAGAGGAGCCCGTTTCCGCCTCTTAGCTCGAGAGGAGGGATCCTTTCCCTGCGTGATCGGATAGAATTCCCGGTGTTCCTGCCACATCTCAAGAGGAGGCGCGCTCCACAGGAAAGGCGAGAGGAACTCCAGGTCGTGCCACCATTCCCAGAGTCCCCCGGATGTCTCAGTCCATTCCAGGGAAACCTGTTTTCCCTGCACTGCCTCGATGTTCAAGCGGAGCGACCTCACCACGGT
>NW_017203317.1:0-6071 GCF_001704415.2 Capra hircus | reverse complement strand
GGGGGAGCAACAGAGAGCTCCGGGGGAGCTTTTGCTCCGAGGAACCTACCTTTGAATAGCCTGTTCTGGCACCACTTGCTGGGGTCCAGCCCCGGTGGATCCAGGGAATTCGAAGGTGGACGGCGTTGGCGTGGAAAGACTTGTTTGTTTATTAACGTAAGATTAGATTAAGAAACTATAGTGTAGTAAGAAGATTAAGTGGAGGAAGAGGGCTGAATAGCTTGGTTTACGCGGAAAGGCCAATAAAATTCCAGACAAGGAATTTGCACCATCTACGTTGGGCCACCGGCGCACGCTTGAATATCTAAGGGTGCCTCGCCTAAGCTCCTTTCGTGGGTCTTAACAGCCGGGCAAGTAAGTAGACCTGGCGAGCCTCCGCGCCCCAGATGGAGATTCAGCCTGAAGTTAAAGTAAAGAGCAGAGAGAGGGAAGGGGAGAGAAGAAGAGAGAGAGAGAACATGGGGGGAGCCAGAGTCCCAAGAAACCAGGCCGAGAGACTAGTTCGAGAAACTGGCCCCATCCTTTATTGTTCAGAAGGCCTTTTATACTTTTGATAAACACGGAGATCATTGGGTAACACAAAATTATGTAGCGTTCGCAACCCAGATTCTTTCCGTATATCATTTTGTATACAAAAGGTCTCAGGTGATTTACATTATCTTTTGGCCAAGAGGCTTGTTAACACTTTTTGGCTCTCTTCCTTAATGAATGTTAATTTTGTTTCCCTGAAGTGTTTTTTTTTTTAATCTGCATCTCCTTAAAGCATTAAAGTTACATCTCTATAGAACAAAGGTGCAGTGGGATATAACAAAGAAGGTACTTAACTCAAAGATCTAATGTTGCTAATACCAGGTCTACTACTTGTTTTTCTATATACCAACTATATCTAAAAATAAAGGATATGAAAATTTGGCAGCAAGCATTGACCCAAAAAATGAAACCATTAATCAGTCTATTCTAAAGATTTTGACTCCTCGGAAGCTCCTACATTCCTAGGATGTTTTAAGCTTCTGTGCCTCCTGCGGTCAGGAGGCCTCAAACAATCACATGCGCAGCTGCACGAGTCGTGCAGGCAGGCTAGAAAGCCATCGGAGGGTTTTTGGATTGAAACACTCTTTCAAATGCAGAAGACTAAAGCCCTGAATTGACTTTTTCAGAAAATGTCAGAAGAGTGGAAAAGCAGAGCACAAAAGCCGGCAGATTTTTGTTGGGGTACGTGCTTAGGAATTTGCAGAGGGGTCCTGAAGTCTGAGCACGCCTTGTGTATGTCAGCTTCCTTCCTCATGACCTTGTACGGGCGGGATTCCTCACACTGGCTCCCAGCAGGTGCCGGAACCTGAGGATTCCTCTCCAGTGCTGACATGGATCTTGGGTACGTCTGAGTCTCCCCCGGGGAGTCAGTCCTCGTCTCGAGTGGGGGCATGTACATGCGCTTTCCTCCCAGCTGTAGCAGCAGTGTCACGCTTCCCTTCGCGTGGAACAAGGGGTCTGGGGCATTCCCTCGAGGCTTTCCCAAAAGGCTTTCCCCTGAGGCTTTCCCACAGGGCTGTCCCACGTGCCACCGTGTTGTGAGTCGATCCTCGGCTTGAAAGTCGAGGCAGTGCAGGGAAAACTGGTTTCCTGGAATGGACTGAGACATCTGGGGGACTCTGGGAATGGTGGCACGGCCCTGGAGTTCCTCTCGCCTTTCCTGTGGAGAGCGCCTCCTCTTGAGATGCGACGGGAACGCCGGAATTCTTTCCCGACACGCAGGTAAAGGATCCTCCTCTCGAGCTAGGAGCCCGAAACGGGGCTCCTCTGGATGTGGGGGGACTCTCGTGCTTCCTCTTGAGTGGAGACGGGTATGTCGCGGAACTTCTTGAGTTTCAGCAAGGGTGTGAAGGTTCCTTTGGAAGTTCCAGAGTTTAGGTGTGAATAGCCTCTAGTCGCCTCAGCGGAAATGGCCTCATCTCGCTTGGAACGGAGAACCTCCTGGATTTTCTCGAGTTGCGGCTGGTGCTCTCGACTTACGACGGGGACCTCTGGGAACCGCTGTGGTGGCCTCAGGAAAGGGCAGTCCCCATGCGAGTTGCTCGGGGGCCTCTCGGGATTCGTCTCCCGTCGATGTCAGGGCCTCAGACCTTGTGTGGAGTCGGTGCCGGTATCTGAGGATTCCTCTCCAGTGCTGACATGGATCTTGGGTACTTCTGGAGTCTGAGTCAGTCCTGGTCTCGAGTGGGGGCATGCACAGGTCCCTCGGCACCGAGCTGTAGCAGCAGTGTCACGCTTCCCTTCGCCTGGATCATGGGATCTGTGGCTTTCCCTCGAGGTTTTCTCAGGATACTTTCCCACGAGGCTTTCCCACAGGGCTGTCCCACATGCCACCGTGGTGTGAGTCGATCCTCAGCTTGAAAGTCGAGGCAGTGCAGGGAAAACAGGTTTCTGTGGAATGGAATGAGACATCTGGAGGAGTGTGGGAACGGTGGCACGAACCTGGAGTTCCTCTCCCATTTCAAGTTGAGAGCGCCTCCTCTTGAGATGCGACGGGAACTCCGGGAATACTTTCCGACCACGCAGGGAAAGGATCCCTCCTCTAGAGCTATGAGGAAGAAACGGGGCTCCTCTGTATGTGGGCGGGACTCTCGTCCTTCTTCTCGAGTGGAGTCGGGTATGACGGGGAACTTCTTGAGTTGCAGCAAGGTGTAAGGACCCTTGGAAGTTCCAGAAGTTAGGTGTATTAGCGTCGAGACGCCTCAAGGGAAATGGGCCTCATCTCGCCTGGAGGGGAGAACCTCCTGGATTTTCAAGAGTTTGGCGGTGCTCTCGACTTTACCATGGGGACTTCAGGGACCCGCTCTGGTGGCCTCTGGAAAGGCCAGTCCCCATGCCAGTTGCTCGGGGGGCCTCTCGGGATTCTCAGGGCGATGCCGGGGCCTAAGACCTTGTGTGAGTCGGTGCCGGAACCTGAGGATTCCTCCTGTGCTGACATGGATCTTGGGGTACTGCTGGAGTCTTCCCAGGGGAGTCATTTCTCGTCTCGAGTGGGGGCATGCACGTGCGCTTTCCTCCCGAGCTGTAGCATCATTGTCACGCTTCCCATCGCGTGGATCAAGGATCAGGGGCTTTCCCTCGAGGCTTTCCGACGAGGCTTGCCCACAGGCTCTGCCAGTTCCACCGTGGTGTGAGTCGATCTTTGGCTTGAAAGTCGACGCAGTGCAGGGAAAACAGGTTTCCCTGGAATGGACGGAGACATCTGGGGACTCTGGGAATGGTGGCACGACCCTGGAGTTCCTCTCGCCTTTCCTGTGGAGAGCGCCTCCTCTTGAGATGCGACGGGAACGCTGGGAATTCTTTCTCGACCCCGCAGGGAAAGGATCCCTCCTCTCGAGCTAGGAGGCGGAAACGGGGCTCCTCTGGATGTAGGCGGGACTCTCGTGCTTCCTCTCGAGTGGAGACGGGTATGTCGGGGAACATCTTGAGTTGCAACAAGGGTGTGAAGGACCCTTTGTAAGTTCCAGAGGTTTGTGTGATTAGCCTCGAGACGCCTCAGCGGAAATGGGCCTCATCTTGACCTGAGGGAGAACATCCTGGAAGTTCTCGAGTTGTGGCAGGTGCTCTCGACTTACGACGGGGACCTCAGGGACCCGCTCTGGTGGCCCAGGAAGGCCAGTCCCCATGCGAGTGCTCGGGGGCCTCTCGGGATTCTCTCCCCGTCGATGCCGGGCCGAAGATCTTGTGTGGAGTGGATGCCGGTACCTGAGGATTCCTCTCCAGTGCTAACGTGGATCTTGGGGTACTTCTGGAGTCTCCCCTGGGGAGTCAGTCCTCATCTCGAGTGGGGGCATGCACGTGGGTTTTCCTTCCGTGCTGTAGTAGCAGTGTCATGCTTCCCTTCGCGTGGATCAAGGATCTGTGGCTTTCCCTCGAGGCTTTCCCACGAGGCTTTCCCACAGGCTGCCCACGTGCCACTGTGGTGTGAGTCGATCCTAGGCTTGAAAGTCGAGCAGTGCAGGGAAAACAGGTTCCTGGAATGGACGGAGACATCTGGGGGACTCTGGTAATGGTGGCACGAACCTGGAGTTCCTCTCGCTTTTCCTCTGGAGAGCGCCTCCTCTTGAGATGCGACGGGAACGCGCGAATTCATTCCCGACCACGCAGGGAAAGGATCAAACCTCTCGAGCTAGGAGGCGGAAACGTGGCTCCTCTTGATGTGGGCGGGACTTTCCTGCTTCCTCTCGAGTGGAGACGGGTATGTCGGGGAACTACTTGAGTTGCTGCAAGGGTGTGAAGGACCCTTTGGAAGTTCCAGAGGTTACGTGTGATTTGCCTGGAGAGCCTCAGCGGAAATGGCCTCATCTCGCCTGGAGGGGAGAACCTCCTGGATTTTTTCGAGTTGCGGCAGGAGCTCTCGACTTACGATGGGGACCTCAGGGATCCGCTCTGGTGGCCTCAGGAAAGGCCAGTCCCATGCGAGTTGCTCGGCGGCCTCTCTGGATTCCTCTTCCGTCGATGCTGGGGCCTAAGACCTTCTGTGGAGTCAGTGCGGGAACCTGAGGATTCCTCTCCAGTGCTGACATGGATCTTGGGGTACTTCTGGAGTCCCCAGGGAGTCAGTCCTCATCTCGAGTAGGGGCATGCACGTGCTTTCCTTCCGAGCTGTAGCAGCAGTGTCGCGCTTCCCTTCGCGTGGATCAAGGGATCTGTGTCTTTCCCTCGAGGCTTTCCACGAGGCTTTCCCACAGGGCTGTCCACGTGCCACGGTGGTGTGAGTTGATCCTCGGCTTGAAAGTCGATGCAGTTCAGGGAAAACAGGTTTCCTGGAATGGACTGAGATATTCAGGGGACTCTGGGAATGGTGGCACGACCCTGGAGTTCCTCTCGCCTTTCCTGTGGAGAGCGCCTCCTCTTGAGATGCAACGGAACGCAGGAATTCTTTCCCGACACCAGGGAAAGGATCCCTCCTCTGGAGCTAGGAGGCGGAAACGGGCTCCTCTGGATGTGGGCGGACTCTCGTGCTTCCTCTCGAGTGGAGACGGCTATGTCGGAGAACTTCTTGAGTTGCAGCAAGGTGTGTGAAGGACCCTTTGGAAGTTCCAGATATTAGATGTGATTAGCCTCGAGACGCCTCAGCGGAAATGGGCCTCATCTCGCCTGCAGGGGAGAACCTCCTGGATGTTCTCGAGTTGCGGCAGGTGCTCTCGACTTACGACGGGCCTGCAGGGCCCCGCTCTGTGGCCTCAGGAAAGGCCAGTCCCCTTGCGAGTTGCTCAGGGCCTCTCGGGATTCCTCTCCCTTCGATGCCGGGCCTAAGACCTTGTGTGGAATCGGTGCCGAACCTGAGATTCGTCTCCAGTGCTGACATGGATCTTGGCGTACTTCTGGAGTCTCCCAGGGGAGTCAGTCGTCGTCTCGAGTGGGGGCATGCACGTGTGCTTTACTCCCGAGCTGTGACAGCAGTGTCACGCTTCCCTTTCGTGGATCAAGGGACCTGGCTTTCCCTCGAGGCTTTCCCACGAGGCTTTCCCAGAGGCTTTCCACAGGGCTGTCCCACGTGCCAACGTGGTGTGAGTCGATGCTCGGCTTGAAAGTCGAGGCAGTGCAGGGAAAACAGGTTTCCCTGGAATGGACTGATACATCTGGGGACTCCTGGGAATGGTGACACGACCCTGGAGTTCCTCTCGCCTTTCCTGTGGAGAGCGCCTCCTCTTGAGATGCGAGGGAAACGCGGGAATTCTTTCCCGACACGAGGGAAATACCTCCTCTCGAGCTAGAGGCGGAAAAGGGGCTCCTCTGGATGTGGGCGGACTCTCGTGCTTCTCTCGAGTGGAGACGGTATGTCGGACCTTCTTGAGTTGCAGCAAGGGGTGAAGGACCCTTTGGAAGTTCCAGAGGTCAGGTGTGATAAGCCTCGAGTCGCCTCTGCGGAAATGGGCCTCATCTCGCCTGGAGGGGAAACCTCCTGGATTTTCTCGAGTTTGCGTCAGGTGCTCTCGACTTACGATGGGCGACCTCAGAGACCCGCTCTGGTGGCCTCAGGAAAGACCAGTCCCATGCGAGTTACTCAGGGCCCTCTCGGGTTCCTTCCCGTCGTG